>NC_053500.1:88689116-88883577 GCF_905171775.1 Rana temporaria | reverse complement strand
TGTATAATTGTGTGCCTGGGATATCATCTTGGTTTATGTTATAGTTGTAAATATTAGAATAATACAAGTTTCTTCTCTGTATCAATAAATGTAATACCTTTCTCTTTTTCGCAGCGCTATTCTTTGTTTTAATTTTTATATAGACAAAAAGGTGTTTATAGCTTATTTTAATTATTTACGTGCGATATTAATATTTCTCTGATTATTAATTATGTACGTGCGTTATTAATTTTTCTATGACACGGGTTGCTATGGACGGGTTGCTATGGACTGGTTGCTATGCATGGTTGCTATGGACTGGTTGCTATGCATGGTTGCTATGGACTGGTTGCTATGGATGGTTGCTATGGACTGGTTGCTATGGACTGGTTGCTATGGACTGGTTGCTATGGACGGTTGCTATGGATTGAACTGGCTGAACTGGCTGTGAACTTTGGATGGTTGCTATGGACTGGTTGCTATGGAGGGTTGATATGAACTTGTTGCTATGGACTGGTTGCTATGCATGGTTGCTATAGACTGGTTTCTATGGACTGGTTGCTTTGGACGGTTGCTATGGACTGGTTGCTATGGACTGGTTGCTATGGATGGTTGCTATGTATTGGTTGCTATGGACTGGTTGCTATGGTCTGGTTGCTATGGACGGTTGCCATGGAGAGTTGCTATGGACGGTTGCTATGGACTGGATGCTTTGGATGGTTGCTATGGACTGGTTGCTATGGAGGGTTGATATGAACTTGTTGCTATGGACTGGTTGCTATGGACTGGTTGCTATGGACTGGTTGATATAGAGGGTTGCTATGGACTGGTTGCTATGGACGGTTGCTATGGACTGGTTGCTATGGACTGGTTGATATAGAGGGTTGCTATGGACTGGTTGCTATGGAAGGTTGCTATGGACTGGTTGCTATGGATGGTTGCTATGGACTGGTTGCTCAGGAGGGTTGCTATGGTCTGGATTGCTATGGACTGGTTGCTATGGACTGGTTTTAATGGACGGGTTGCTATGGACTGGTTGCTATGGACTGGCTGCTTTGGATGGTTGCTATGGACTGGTTGCTATGGATGGTTGCTATGGAGTGGTTGCTATGGAGGGTTGCTATGGACTGGTTGATATGGAGGGTTGCTATGGACTGGTTGATATGGAGGGTTGCTATGGACTGGTTTCTATGGACTGGTTGCTATGGACAGTTGCTATGGACTGGTTGCTATGGATTGATTGCTATGAACTGGTTGCTATGGACGGGTGCTATGGACTGTTTGCTATGGACTGGTTGCTTTGGATCATTTCTAAAGACTGGTTGCTATGGACTGGTTGCTATAGAGGGTTGCTATGGACTGGTTGCTATGGACTCTTGCTATGGACTGTTTGCTATGGACTCTTGCTATGGACCGGTTGCTATGGACTGGTTGCTATGGACTGGTTGCTATGTATGGTTGCAATGGACGGGTTGCTATGGACTGGTTGCTATGGACAGGTTGCTATGGACGGGTGTGGTAGAGACTTTTCAAAACCATATATATGAAGATGTATATGTCATTCTTTTATAAGGCTTTTCTTATTAATGAGACTGAGATGTCGTTGGTCGACTGTCCTGTTTTTCTTAGTCAACAGAGTGACTCGTTGTTAGAGTTCAACTAACAAAAGGACTATAAACCTATAATAACATAGGGAGGTTATCTCAAAGGGATGGGGAACTGATAAGCTTAGAGCGGGAAAAGTTAAATTTGAGGGGCATTCTTAGAGCGGGAAAAGTTACATTTGAGGGGCATTCTTAGAGCGGGAAAAGTTACATTTGAGGGGCATTCTTAGAGCGGGAAAAGTTACATTTGAGGGGCATTCTTAGAGCGGGAAAAGTTACATCGGAAGGGTATATAGAGACAAGTCCTAGTTTGAGTAGAGGCAGACTGGATCATGAGCTGATTGGGAAAACTTGGTGAAGTACTCTGTAAATATTCTCTCTCTCTCTCTCTCTCTCTCTCTCTCTCTCTCTCTCTCTCTCTCTCTCTCTCTTTTCCTTTCCTATGAATTGTCTTGAGATACTGATTTAGCCATCTTATTGTTTGTATAATTGTGTGCCTGGGATATCATCTTGGTTTATGTTATAGTTGTAAATATTAGAATAATACAAGTTTCTTCTCTGTATCAATAAATGTAATACTTTTCTCTTTTTCGCAGCGCTATTCTTTGTTTTAATTTTTATATAGACAAAAAGGTGTTTATAGCTTATTTTAATTATTTACGTGCGATATTAATATTTCTCTGATTATTAATTATGTACGTGCGTTATTAATTTTTCTATGACACGGGTTGCTATGGACGGGTTGCTATGGACTGGTTGCTATGCATGGTTGCTATGGACTGGTTGCTATGGACGGTTGCTATGGACTGGTTGCTATGGACTGGTTGCTATGGACTGGTTGCTATGGACTGGTTGCTATGGACGGTTGCTATGGATTGAACTGGCTGAACTGGCTGTGAACTTTGGATGGTTGTTATGGACTGGTTGCTATGGATTGGTTGCTTTGGATGGTTACTATGGACTGGTTGCTATGGACTGGTTGCGTTGGATGGTTGCAATGGATTGGTGGCTATGGTCGGTTGCTTTGGACTGGTTGCTATGGAGGGTTGCTTTGGAGGGTTGCTATGCACTGGTTGCTATGGAGGGTTGCTATGGACTGGTTGCTTTGGATGGTTCCTATGGTCTGGTTGCTATGGACTGGTTGCTATGCATGGTTGCTATGGACTGGTTGCTATGGATGGTTGCTATGGACTGGTTGCTATGGATGGTTGCTATGGACTGGTTGCTATGGAGCGTTGCTATGGACTGGTTGCTATGGAGGGTTGATATGAACTTGTTGCTATGGACTTGTTGCTATGCATGGTTGCTATAGACTGGTTTCTATGGACGGTTGCTATGGACTGGTTGCTATGGACTGGTTGCTATGGACTGGTTGATATAGAGGGTTGCTATGGACTGGTTGCTATGGACGGTTGCTATGGACTGGTTGCTATGGACTGGTTGATATAGAGGGTTGCTATGGACTGGTTGCTATGGAAGGTTGCTATGGACTGGTTGCTATGAATGGTTGCTATGGACTGGTTGCTCAGGAGGGTTGCTATGGTCTGGATTGCTATGGACTGGTTGCTATGGACGGTTGCTATGGACTGGTTTTAATGGACGGGTTGCTATGGACTGGTTGCTATGGACTGGCTGCTTTGGATGGTTGCTATGGACTGGTTGCTATGGACTGGTTGCTATGAACTGGTTGCTATGGACTGGTTGATATGAACTGGTTGCTATAGACTGGTTGCTATGGACTGGATGCAATGTAGGGTTGCTATGGACTGTTAGCTATGGACTGGTTGCTATGGACGATTGCTATGGAGGGTTGCTATGGACGGTTGCTATGGACTGGTTGCTATGGATGGTTGCTATGGTCTGGTTGCTATGAACTTGTTACTATGGACGGCTTGCTGTGGACTGGTTTATATGGACTGGTTGCTTTGGAGGGCTGCTATGGACTGGTTGCTGTGGACTGGTTGCTATAGACTGGTTGCTATGGACTGGTTGCTTTGGATGGTTGCTATGGACTGGTTGCTATGGACTGGTTGCTATGGATTGGTTGCTATGGATTGGTTGCTTTGGATGGTTGCTATGGACTGGTTGCTATGGACTGGTTGCAATGGATTGGTTGCTATGGACGGTTGCTATGGACTGGTTGCTATGGAGGGTTGCTTTGGAGGGTTTGCTCTGCACTGGTTGCTATGGAGGGTTGCTATGGACTGTTGCTTTGAATGGTTTCTATGGTCTGGTTGCTATGGACTGGTTGCTATGCATGGTTGCTATGGACTGGTTGCTATGGAGGGTTGCTATGAATTGGTTGCTATGGACTGGTTGCTATGGATGGTTGTTATTGAGGGTTACTATGGACTGGTTGCTATGGTCTGGTTGCAATGGAGGGTTGCTATGGATGGGATGCTATGGACTGGTTGCTATGGACTGGTTGCTATGGACTGGTTGCTATGGACGGTTGATATGGACTGGTTGCTATTGAGGGCTGCTATGGAGGGTTGCTATAGATGGTTGCTATGGACTGGTTGCTATAAAGGGTTGCTATCGACTGGTTGCTTTGGATGGTTGCTATGGACTGGTTGCTATGGACGGTTGCTATTGACTGGTTGCTATGGACTGGTTGCGATGGTCTGGTTGCTATGGACTGGTTGCTATGGACTGGTTGCTATGCATGGTTGATATGGACTGGTTGCTATGGACGGTTGCTATGGACTGGTTGCTATGCACTGGATGCAATGGAGGGTTGCTATGGACTGGTTGCTATGGATTGGTTGCTATGGACAGTTGCTATGGAGGGTTGCTATGGACGGTTGCTATGGGCTGGTTTCTGTGGATGGTTGCTGTGGTCTGGTTGCTCCGATTTTGTTACTATGGACGGCTTGCTTTGGACTGGTTTATATGGACTGGTTGCTTTGGACTGGTTGCTATGGAGGGCTGCTATGGACTGGTTGCTGTGGACTGGTTGCTTTGGACTGGTTGCTATGGACTGGTTGCTTTGGATGGTTGCTATGGACTGGTTGCTATGGACTAGTTCCTATGGACTGGTTGCTTTGGACTAGTTGCTATGGGCTGGTTGCTATGGACTGGTTGCTTTGTATGGTTGCAATGGATAAGTTGCTATGGATGGTTGCTATGGACAGTTGCTATGGACTGTTGCTATTGGACTGGTTGCTATGGATGGTTGCTATGGACTGTTTGCTATGGACTGGTTGCTTTGGATGGTTTCTATGGACTGGTTGCTTTGGATGGTTGCTATGAACTGGTTGCTATGGACTGGTTGCTATGGACTGGTTGCTATGGAGGGTTACTATGGTCTTGTTGCTATTAAATGGTTACTATGGACGGCTTGCTATAGACTGGTTGATATGGACTGGTTGCTATGGACTGGTTGCTTTGGATGCTTGCTATGGACTGGTTGCTATGTACTGGTTGCTTTGGATGGTTGCTATGGTCTGGTTGCTATTAAATGGTTACTATGGACGGCTTGCTATAGACTGGTTGATATGGACTGGTTGCTATGGACTGGTTGCTTTGGATGGTTGCTATGGACTGGTTGCTATGGACTGGTTGCTTTGGATGGTTGCTATGGACTGGTTGCTATGGACTGGATGCAATGGAGGGTTGCTATGCACTGGTTGCTATGGACTGGTTGCTATGGACTAGTTGCTATGGACTGGTTGCTATGGACGGTTGCTATGGAGGGTTGCTATGGACGGTTGCTATGGACTGGTTGCTATGGAGGGTTGCTATGGACTGGTTGCTATGGAGGGTTGATATGTACTGGTTGCCATTGACTGGTTGCTATGGATGGTTGCTATGGAGGGATGCTACGGACTGGTTGCTATGGACTGGTTGCTATGGACTGGTTGCAATGGAGGGTTGCTATGGATGGGATGCTATGGACTGGTTGCTATGGACTGGTTGCTATGGACAGTTGCTTTGGACTGTTTGCTGTTGAGGGTTGCTATGAACTGGTTGCTATAGACTGGTTGCTATGGACTGGATGCAATGGAGGGTTGCTATGTACTGGTAGCTATGGACTGGTTGCTATGGACTGGTTGTTATGGATGATTGCTATGGAGGGTTGCCATTGATTGGTTGCTATGGATGGTTGCTATGGTCTGGTTGCTATGAACTTGTTACTATGGACGGCTTGCTGTGAACTGGTTGCTATGGAGGGCTGCTATGGACTGGTTGCTATGGAGGGCTGCTATGGACTGGTTGCTGTGGACTGGTTGCTATAGACTGGTTGCTATGGACTGGTTGCTTTGGATAGTTGCTATGGACTGGTTGCTATGGACTGGTTGCATTGGATGGTTGCAATGGATTGGTTGCTATGGACGGTTGCTTTGGACTGGTTGCTATGGAGGGTTGCTTTGGAGCTTTGCTATGCACTGGTTGCTATGGAGGGTTGCTATGGACTGGTTGCTTTGGATGGTTTCTATGGTCTGGTTGCTATGGACTGGTTGCTATGCATGGTTGCTATGGACTGGTTGCTATGGAGGGTTGCTATGAATTGGTTGCTATGGACTGGTTGCTATGGATGGTTGTGATTGAGGGTTACTATGGACTGGTTGCTATGGTCTGGTTGCAATGGAGGGTTGCTATAGACGGGATGCTATGGACTGGTTTCTATGGTCTGGTTGCTATGGACTGGTTGCTATGGACTGGTTGCTATGCATGGTCGCTATGGACTGGTTGCTATGGACGGTTGCTATGGACTGGTTGCTATGGACTGGTTGCTATGGACTATTTGCTATGGACTGGTTGCTATGGAGGGTTGCTATGGAGGGTTGCTATGGTCTGGTTGCTATGGACTGGTTGCTATGGACTGGATGCAATGGAGGGTTGCTATGCACTGGTTGCTATGGACTGGTTGCTATGGACTAGTTGCTATGGACTGGTTGCTATGGAGGGTTGCTATGGACGGTTGCTATGGACTGGTTGCTATGGAGGGTTGCTATGGACTGGTTGCTACAGAGGGTTGATATGAACTGGTTGCTATTGACTGGTTGCTATGGATGGTTGCTATGGACTGGTTGCTATGGACTGGTTTCTATGGACAGTTGCTATGGACTGGTTGCTATTGAGGGTTGCTATGAACTGGTTGCTATGGACTGGTTGCTATGGAGGGTTGATATGAACTGGTTGCTATAGACTGGTTGCTATGGACTGGATGCAATGGAGGGTTGCTATGGACTGGTAGCTATGGACTGGTTGCTATGGACTGGTTGCTATGGACGATTGCTATGGACTGGTTGCTATGGATGGTTGCTATGGTCTGGTTGCTGTGGACTGGTTGCTATGGACTGGTTGCTATGGACTGGTTGCGTTGGATGGTTGCAATGGATTGGTTGCTATGGACGGTTGCTATGGACTGGTTGCTATGGAGGGTTGCTTTGGAGGGTTGCTATGCACTGGTTGCTATGGAGGGTTGCTATGGACTGTTGCTTTGGATGGTTTCTATGGTCTGGTTGCTATGGACTGGTTGCTATGCATGGTTGCTATGGACTGGTTGCTATGGAGGGTTGCTATAAATTGGTTGCTATGGACTGGTTGCTATGGATGGTTGTTATTGAGGGTTACTATGGACTGGTTGCTATGGTCTGGTTGCAATGGAGGGTTGCTATGGACGGGATGCTATGGACTGGTTGCTATGGACTGGTTGCTATGGACGGTTGATATGGACTGGTTGCTATTGAGGGCTGCTATGGAGGGTTGCTATAGATGGTTGCTATGGACTGGTTGCTATAGAGGGTTGCTATCGACTGGTTACTATGGACTGGTTCCTATGGACGGATGCTATTGACTGGTTGCTATGGACTGGTTGCTATGGTCTGGTTGCTATGGACTGGTTGCTATGCATGGTTGATATGGACTGGTTGCAATGGACTGGTTGCTATGGACTGGTTGCTATGGACAGTTGCTATGGACTGGTTGCTATGGACTGGATGCAATGGAGGGTTGCTATGAACTGGTTGCTATGGATTGGTTGCCATGGATTGGTTGCTATGGACAGTTGCTATGGAGGGTTGCTATGAACGGTTGCTATGGACTGGTTTCTATGGATGGTTGCTGTGGTCTGGTTGCTACGAACTTGTTACTATGGACGGCTTGCTTTGGACTGGTTTATATGGACTGGTTGCTATGGACTGGTTGCTATGGAGGGCTGCTATGGACTGGTTGCTGTGAAATGGTTGCTTCGGATGGTTGCTATGGACTGGTTGCTATGGACTGGTTCCTATGGACTGGTTGCTATGAGCTGGTTGCTATGGACTGGTTGCTTTGGATGGTTTCTATGGACTGGTTGCTATTGACTGGTTGCTTTGGATGGTTGCTATGGACTGGTTGCTATGGACTGGTTGCTATGCATGGTTTCTATAGACTGGTTTCTATGGACTGGTTGCTATGGACTGGTTGCTTTGGATGGTTTCTATGGTCTGGTTGCTATGGACTGGTTGCAATGCATGGTTGCTTTGGACTGATTGCTATGGAGGGTTGCTATGGTCTGGTTGCTCTCAAATGGTTACTATGGACGGCTATGGTTACTATGGACTGGTTGATATGGACTGGTTAATATGGACTGGTTGCTTTGGATGGTTGCTATGGACTGGTTGCTATGGACTGGTTGCTTTGGATGGTTGCTATGGACTGGTTGCTATGGACGGTTGCTATGGATTGGTTGCTATGGAGGGTTGCTATGGAGGGTTGCTATGGAGGGTTGATATGAACTGGTTGTATTGGACTGGTTGCTATGGATGGTAGCTATGGAGGGTTTCTATTGACTGGTTGCTATGGACGGTTGCTATTGTCTGGTTCCTATTAAATGGTTACTATGGACGGCTTGCTATAGACTGGTTGCTATGGACTGGTTGCTTTGGATGGTTGCTATGGACTGGTTGCTATGGACTGGTTGCTATGGACTGGTTGCTATGGATTGGTTGCTATGGAGGGTTGCTATGGAGGGTTGATATGAACTGGTTGCTATGGACTGGTTGCTATGGATGTTAGCTATGGAGGGTTGCTATGGACTGGTTGCTAGGGACTGGTTGCTATGGACGGTTGCTATGGACTGGTTGCTATTGAGGGTTGCTATGAACTGGTTGCTATGGACTGGTTGCTATGGAGGGTTGATATGAACTGGTTGCTATAGACTGGTTGCTATGGATGGTTGCTATTGAGGGTTGCTATGGACTGGTTGCAATGGAGGGTTGCTATGGACAGGATGCTATGGACTGGTTGCTATGGTCTGGTTGCTATGGACTGGATGCAATGGAGGGTTGCTATGGACTGGTTGCTATGGACTGTTGCTATGGACGGTTGCTATGGATGGTTGCTATGGTCTGGTTGCTATGAACTTGTTACTATGGACTGGTTGCTATGGACTGGTTGCTGTGGACTGGTTGCTATAGACTGTTTTTTTTGGATGGTTGATATGGACTGGTTGCTATGGAGAGTTGCTATGGACTGGTTGCTATGGATGGTTGCTATTGACTGGTTGCTATGGACTGGTTGATATGGACTGGTTGCTTTGGATGGTTTCTATGGTCTGGTTGCTATGGACTGGTTGCTATGCATGGCTGCTATGGACTGGTTGCTATGGAGGGTTGCTATGAATTGGTTGCTATGGACTGGTTGCTATGGATGGTTGTTATTGAGGGTTGCTATGGACTGGTTGCAATGGAGGGTTGTTATGGACTGGTTGCTATGGACTGCTTGCTATTAAGGGCTGCTATGGAGGGTTGCTATAGAAGGTTGCTATGGACTGGTTGCTATAGAGGGTTGCTATAGAGGGTTGCTATGGACTGGTTGCTTTGGATGGTTGCTATGGATGGTTGCTATTGACTGGCTGCTATGGACTGGTTGCTATGGTCTGGTTTCTATGGACTGGTTGTTCTGGACTGGTTGCTATGCATGGTTGATATGGACTGGTTGCAATGGACTGGTTGCTATGGACTGTTGCTATGGACTGGTTGCTATGGACTGGATGCAATGGAGGGTTGATATGGACTGGTTGCTATGAAAAGGTTGCTATGGATTGGTTGCTATGGATGGTTGCTATGGAGGGTTGCTCTGGACGGTTGCTGTGGGCTGGTTTCTATGGATGGTTACTATGAACTTGTTACTATGGATGGCTTGCTGTGGACTGGTTTATATTGACTGGTTGCTATGGACTGGTTGCTATTTAGGGCTGCTATGAACTGGTTGCTTTGGACTGGTTGCTATGGACTGGTTGCTGTGGACTGGTTGCTTTGGATTGTTGCTATGGACTGGTTGCTATGGACTGGTTTCTATGGTCTGGTTGCTGTGGACTGGTTGCTATGGACTGGTTGCTATGGACTGGTTGCTATGGACTGGTTGCTATGGACGGTTGCTATGGATGGTTGCTATGGTCTGGTTGCTATGAACTTGTTACTATGTACTGCTTGCTGTGGATTGGTTATATGGACTGGTTGCTATGGACTGGTTGCTATGGAGGGTTGCTATGGACTGGTTGCTATGGATGGTTGCTATGGACTGGCTGCTATGGACTGGCTGCTATGGATATTTGCTATGGACTGGTTGCTATAGAGGGTTGCTATGGACGGTTGCTATGGGCTGTTTTCTATGAATGGTTGCTATGGTCTGGTTGCTATGAACTTGTTACTATGGACGGCTTGCTGTGGACTGGTTTATATTGACTGGTTGCTATGGACTGGTTGCTATGGATGGCTGCTATGGACTGGTTGCTGTGGACTGGTTGCTATGGACTGGTTGCTTTTGATGGTTGCTATGGACTGGTTTCTATGTACTGGTTGCTTTGGATGGTTGCAATAGATTGGTTACTATGGACGGCTTACTGTGGACTGGTTTATACATCCCAGGTGTTGTACATATATTTATACACTGTATAGTTTAGCTAGATCAATTCTTTCTAATTTACTGTCAGGCAATTGATTGTGCTAGCTGCAGTATTCTCACGTGGTGTATTGCCCGTGTGCTCTGTATTTTGCACCTAAAGCTACTTGGTGTTTACTGCACTTGTGCTCTGTAGTTTGCACCTAAAGGTACTTGGTGTTTACTGCACTTGTGCTCTGTAGTTTGCACCTAAAGGTACTTTGTGTGTACCAGTACTGCACTTGTGCTCTGTAGTTTGCACCCAAAGTTACTTTGTGTGCACCAGTACTGCAGCTAAAGCTACTTGGTGTGTACTGCACTTGTGCTCTGTAGCTTGCACCTAAAGATACTTTGTGCGTACCAATACTGCACTCTGTAGTTTGCACCTAAAGCTACTTGGTGTGTACTGCACTTGTGCTCTGTAGTTTGCGCCTAAATCTACTTGGTGTGTACTGCACTTGTGCTCTGTAGTTTGCACCTAAAGCTACTTGGTGTGTACTGCACTTGTGCTCTGTAGTTTGCACCTAAAGTTACTTTGTGTGTACCAGTACTGCACTTGTGCTCTGTAGTTTGCACTTAAAGCTACTTGGTGTGTACTGCACTTGTGCTCTGTAGTTTGCACCTAAAGCTACTTGGTGTGTACTGCACTTGTGCTCTGTAGTTTGCACCTAAAGCTACTTGGTGTGTACTGCACTTGTGCTCTGTAGTTTGCACCTAAAGCTACTTGGTGTGTACTGCACTTGTGCTCTGTAGTTTGCACCTAAAGACAGCATGGCCTCCATAAAGGAGTCTGTGCAGGACATGGGTTGCAACTCCCTGGCTGTCATCACATGCCTAAACGACCTACATACCACCACAGCAGGCGTGGGTCAGGAGGTGCGCGCCCTGACCGAGACTGTCCAGGCCAACACGGCAACCCTCAATGTGGGCCTCACCTGCATCGCCCTGGCGTTGGAGGGCAGGCCGCCAGGTGGCAAGAGACCAGGGGATGCTCCTCCTTCCCCTGATTCCCCCCCATGAGTCTCCCCTGAGGAGCCGAGGCCGTGGCCGTCCCAGGCGTGGGGCACGCCAGCGCCATTAGGTATTTTTTTTGTTTTACTCAGGTTATGAGTGTTTTATGTTTCTTTGTTATTTTACTGTGATTATGTTTTTTTTGTAGCCCAGGCAGGCTACAGTGTGAATGATGTATGATTGTGGGGGTGACATTCCTGCCGTAAAAGGGTTGTCATCCTCGGTTGTGGTGGAGAAGGGATCCCCAGGACCAGGTAGAAGTGATCCCCAGGTCCGTGTAAATGGTGTATGAATGTACAGTGACATAATTGGAGCCTTGGCGTGGCGTTGCTGCTCCCAAGTCCTGCATGGTGGACTTGTGCTAATCCAATTTGATGAGGATGTGGGGTGTGTGTGCTAGGGACCAATGCGTGCATTCTCCTTGTGCCATGATTAATGTGTGTGTTTAACGTGCAAAGATGTGTTCCACGAGGCATCTCCTGACTGCTGCTCCCTCCCTGGTTGGGGGGTCAGGTCATCACGTAGTTCAATCTCCAGGCCATTTCTCACAGCGAAGTTGTGCAGCATGCAACATGCACCGATGATCTGGCACACAAAGTTTGGGGAATACAACAGGGTCCCCCCAGACTTATCCAGGCATCGGAAACGGGACTTCAGGAGGCCAAAGGTGCGTGCCACCACTCCACGGGTACGTATGTGTGCTTCATTGTATCTTTCCTCTCCAGGGGTTTGGGGATTCCGGAATGGAGTCATGAGATGGGGTCCAAGTGCATATGCAGAGTCACCTGGAAGGGAAAAGACAGGAGGATGTTAGTCATGCATGTGCCCCTCGTGATGTCTGCATCATGGGGGGGGGGGACAGTCATGCCTGACACCAATGTCACTCACCAACCAGCCAGCTGTCCCCATACATGTTCTGTTCGAATTCCATTGGGATGGGGCTCTGACAGAATATGTAGCTGTCATGGCTGGACCTGGGGTGTTTGGCACGGATGTGCCATATGAGGCATTGGGCATCGGCTATCACCTGTACAATGATGGAATGCCAGTGCTTCCGATTGCGGTATAGGTGCTCTGTCTCACGGGGGGGCCGTAGTGCCACATGTGTGCAATCAATGGCCCCCACGGTGCGTGAGAATCTGGCAATTCTGTAGAAATCTGCCTTCACCCGCAGGTACTCCTGGAGGGTCTGATGATTTGGTTGGCCATGCGTCTGAGGATTGCGGGGACAACCCGGTGCACACATCTGCTAATGGAGGATTGTGCCATCCCAGCCACCACTCCACTTGTACGCTGAAAAGAGCCACTGGCAAGGAAATGGAGTGTTGCCAGTACCTTGACCAGTGGCTCCACTGCATGTGAGCGGTGTGTCTGGCTGGTATTGTCATCTTTCAGGGTTGTGGTTAATTCCAGGATGGCAGTAGGGGTGAATCTGAAGATGTGATACACCTCCGAATCACCCATGCCAAAGACGTTTATGCGCGGTCAGTATATCCTCTCCCATGACCTCCTCCTCCGTTCCCTCCTCCTACGTGCATCCAAAGCCAGTAGTATAGCTATGACCATGGATGCCCCTGGCATGTTGGCATACAGATTGTTGTCCTGCAAGTGTGGCTGCTCAGCTCGTCCCTAACGGTGTTGCTTTAGGCCCCATATACACGAGACGCAGATGCAAACTCATCTAAACACACGTTTTCAAACGCAAAAAACGGCATTTAAAACGCAGTTTTTTCCCGCGAATTTCGCAGTGTTTTACCGCGTTTGCGTTTATAAGGGTTTGGTTAAGAAACATCATAAGACCCTCCCTAAGCTCAAAAACAGTATTATTTAACCATTTCAGCCATTTTGTGAGACCAGAGTGAGTAGCAGCTGAGAGAGCAGCAGTGTACATGTATTTAGCGTGTGACTTGCCACATCACCTGCCACAAGCTGCGGATTGTCCACTTGCCACGTGACCTGCCTCAAGTTGTGAATTGTCCACTTGTCACGTCATCTGCCACGTCACCTGGCCACGCCACCTGCCACAAGTTGTGGATTGTCCACTACTGGCCACGTCACTTGCCATGTCACCTGGCCACATCACCTGCCACAAGTTGTGGATTGTCCACTTGCCATGTCACATGGCCACATCACCTGCCACGTCACCTGGCCACGTCACCTGTCACAAGTTGGATTGTCCACTGGCCATGTCACCTGCCACGTCAACTGGCCACGTCACCTGCCACAAGTTGTGGATTGTCCACTTGCCACATCACCTGCCACAAGTTGTGGATTGTCCACTTGCCACATCATCTGCCACGTCACCTGGCCACGCCACCTGCCACAAGTTGTGGATTGTTTACTGGCCACGTCACCTGCCATGTCACCTGGCCACGTCATCTGCCACAAGTTGTGGATTGTCCACTTGCCACGTCACCTGGCCACGTCATCTGCCACAAGTTGTGGATTGTCCACTTGCCACATCACCTGCCACAAGTTGTGGATTGTCCACTTGCCACATCATCTGCCACGTCACCTGGCCACGCCACCTGCCACAAGTTGTGGATTGTTTACTGGCCACGTCACCTGCCATGTCACCTGGCCACGTCATCTGCCACAAGTTGTGGATTGTCCACTTGCCACGTCACCTGGTCACGTCACCTGTCACAAGTTGTGGATTGAGAAAAGAAAATATGAATCTGCGCCACAGAATATTTAAAAATAGTCTGGAGCCCACAGATAGACTCTCAGGTGATTAAAAAAAATATATATGATAATAAGTATGAGGGGCTGCCCCTGCAAAAAATCCCCACAGAATGGAGAAGGGTATGAAATAATATGAAAAGCAGGTTGTGGCGCCACCCTAAAGTGTGGAATGTGGACTAGTGTCAATGATAATTAATAATAATGTGTGGGTGGTACAATATAAAAAAGGGAACAAAACAAAAAATGCTAGTGATAATGATAAACAAAAAATTCAAATGTGTTCCAGTGCTAGTGATTTCCAAAACAAAAACAAAAACAAAATCCTCATTCCATTTCTGCTTCATGCACAAATTAAGTGAATCAATAAATATAAATATATATGGTGCTGTGTGCTTTCAACAAGCAGTACTCATACTGTAAGTGAAAAGTCCTTATGCAAAAATTAGTTCCATGCAATAAATAAATAAATAAATAAAAGTGCTGTGTGCTTCTTCCACGTGAAAAAAACGTTGATCTGAATCTTCCGTGAACAAATCGTGCTTACTCCCTGTGGTCCCGCACTCACCAGATACTTGAACCCCTACAGGGGTAACGGGCGTTCACAGTATTTTTATACTGACAAAATCCCTGGATCTTCCCAGAATCTAAAAATCTCGACCGCTCAGAAGAGGAGACAAATAGATTGCCCAATAGTGTGATACCGTTTTTAAAGTGATAAACAACTTTTATTCACATATAACAGGGTACTCACATTTAGTAGAAAGGTTAACAAACATATAACATAAAACGTGCTGTGGCTTAGAATAGCGTCTGCTCTACCGGTTTCGTCGATCTGACGTCATCTGGAGCGCGCCTCTAAGCCCCCAGCACTTCTTTATTTATATGGGACGTTATGTCTGAAAAAACGTCCGCCATGTTGTAGTTTTTTGAGGACAGAAGTCCAGCCGCTAGAGGCCCTATATTATAAAAGCGCGTCCGCCATATTGTAGATTGTGGCAGACAGGAGACCAGCCACTAGAGATCCTGTAATCTTCTCTTAGTGCTAAACTGAGCGTGCTCTAAGAGACGTCCGCCATGTTGTGGCTTTTTGGAGACCGGAGTCCTGATCTAAGGTTACTCTATATATTTAAACAGCGGAGTAAACAGCGACGAATCTCCCTGTTGTATTAATGGATATAAATAAATGTACTTTGCGGTTGTAAACAGAACGGTGTTATGGCATAATATTTGAAACATAAAATCATATATCATTCAGACATAAAGTGCCACAGTAATAATTTCATGATCCTATAGATCATTACAATTAGAGCGTAAATATATAAATTAAGACATATGTAAGTGATGATGATATTAAAATATAAAAATATATATAAAATATGATACCTATGATAATAAAATAAAACTGTAATATAATGTGTATATATTTGAAGTGGGGAGGCTATAAAAAGCAATAAAAATGTAATAAAGGTATGAATAAAAATGGCAAGTATTGTAATGTGTCAGCTCACATTTCCAATAATATAAAAAAATGATAATTAAAAATGATAATTAAAAATTGGTTAAAAAGCAGTTCAGGTCTACATCAATATTCATACCTGCCGGCTGGAGGGTGTCTAATATATAGATCCATCGGGTTTCATTTTGGGATACTTTTTTGGTTTTGTCCTCACCCCTCCAGTGTTCTTTTATTTTATCAATCCCATAAAATGTCATACACCCAGGGTCTTTGTTGTGATAATCCCTGAAGTGCCTAGACACACTGTGTTTATGGAAACCCTTTTTTATGTTGGCAATATGCTCTCTTATTCTAATATGTAATTCTCTTGTCGTTCTACCCACATATTGCTTGTGGCAGGGGCATTCTAAAACATACGTCACATGTGTACTGCTACAGGTAATGAGTTCTCTTATTTTGTGTGAGGATCCATTTGTTGTTGAAGAGAACTCTGTTCGTTTCTTATTAGTTTTTTTACTAACACGACATGGTAGACATTTTCCACATTTGTGGAAACCTTTCAGGTTTTTGAAAATTTGGATTTGTTTGGGAGGGTCTATTGCATTGTGGACTAGTCTATTTCTGAGGTTAGGGGCTCTTCGGTATATAAAACTCGGTTTATTTGGTAACAGATTTTTTAGACTTTTATCTGATTGTAGAATAGGCCAGTGTTGCTTGAAAATTCTTTCAATATCCTTGTGCTGTATATTATAACCGGTTAGGAACGCTGTATCCATAAATTTCTTCTTTTTCTTATTGTGTGTTCCTGTTATAATGTTGTCTCTGTTCATTCTCATGACTTTTGTTTTCAAGATTTCTAGCTCTTTTCTTTTATATCCTTTTTCAACAAATTTATTAATAATTTGTGTCGCCTGTGCTTCAAAATCAACACTGTTACTACAATTTCTAAACAGTCTCATAAGTTGTCCCTTGGGAATATTTTGAATCCATTGCTTGTGATGACAACTGTTTACAGGAATATAACTGTTTCTGTCAGTTTTCTTAAAGAAAGTTCTAGTGTGAATTCTATTACCAGCTTTAAATAATTGTAGGTCTAAATAATCTATGGATTCTGTATTCCAGGTTCCCGAGAAAGTGATACCATAAATGTTGTTGTTAATCTCGTCAAAAAACGTCTGTAATTCCATTTCTGTGCCTCCCCATACAATCAGAATATCATCTATGTATCTTCTATAAAATTTCAATGGTGATCTCGTTACTCCTTGTATTTGTTCCGCCTCCCAGTGGTTCAAAAAAATATTAGCTACACTGGGGGCGTACTTAGCCCCCATTGCTACCCCTTTTGTTTGGACGTAATACTGTCCCTTATTCCAAAAATAATTGTGGCTCATGGCTAGAGTTAGACCCTCCAAAATGTAGTTTATTTGTTCCTGCTTCAGTTTAGAATCTCTATGTAAAGCCCATTTTACTCCTTCAATACCATCTTCCTGTACTATATTGGTGTATAGAGAGTTGACATCTATGGTGACCATGAGATCAGTGGATTCTATTTCCATGTCATTGAGTTCCATTATAAGCTGCCTGCTATCTTTGAGGTACGATGGTCCTTCTTTTACTAACGGTTGTAGATAACCATCAATATATGCCCCAAGTCTAGAGAAAAGCGAATCAATGCCGCTTATAATTGGCCTCCCCGGAGGATGAACTTCATCTTTATGTACTTTTGGAACATAGTAAATGATAGGTGTTTTTGCTGTTTTTGGAGTTAGATATTTTGCCTCTTTCTTGGTAAGAATGCCCATTTTCTTACCTTTCTCCACGAAAGTGATCAATTTCTTATTATATTCTTTCTTAGGATTTGTCTTCAGTTTCTTATAAGTGTTAGGGATGGTTAATAGTTTGCTCATTTCCTCTTCATAGTCTTTTTTCTTAAGTATGACCAATCCTCCCCCTTTATCCGCGGGACGAATAATAATATCTTTCTTCTTTTCAAGCTCCTTAATAGTTTTCCATATTTTATTACGTTTTGATTTATTAACTCTTAAATTTCTTATATCTTCTTCAACCATTTTTCTGAAGACTATCAGACTTTCATTTTGTTGACTCTTGGGGTTAAAAGTTGAATTATTTCTCAAGTTGGAATGCTGATATTGTGTTATATTATCCATTTGTTTTGCTGTTTTGTTTGCAAAGAATTTTTTTATATTCAATTTGCGCACAAATTTATGTAAATCTATGTATGCTTCGAATTTATCCAATTCTTTATCCGGTGCATACTTCAATCCTAAATCTAAAACACTCATCTCTTCTTCAGTAAAAACTTCATTACTTAAATTAAAAATGCCTCCTCCTAATATTCTCTCCTTCTTTTTCTTGTGCCCCCCTCGTTTGCCTCGTTTGCGTATCCTCTGTCCCATCCTTGTGGTCTGTAGGTCTGGTCTCTCCTCTCTTCCCACTCGTTTTCTTCTTGGTCCCAGTAGTCCCCTCTCGGGTGTCTGTATGTTCTCGGACCCCATCCTTGTTGTTCTCCGTATGGGGCTCTCCTCGGTGGGTGCCTGAAAGGTTGTCTCCATCCTTGTGACCTGAAAGGTCGGTTGTCTTCTCTCATGGCGGGTGGTCGGCCTCTGTATCTTCTGGGAAAAAAAACCCTATTTTGTGCTCCTCTATATGGAGTTTCTTGTGGGTGATTCCTTAATGGGGAGAACCTATTTCTATGTCTTGGAATCCTTGGTGTGTATGGTGCTTGAGGTCTCCTTTCTTCATTTTGTGGTCTCTCTCTATATGTCTGGCGTATGGGACTTATTTCTTCCCTCCTCTGTGGTACTGTCATATTAGTGGTACGTACAGTTCTATTTGGCCTCACTTCCACATTTGTAGTGGGTTGCCAAATGTTAGTTTCCATTTCTGGGGAATTTTCTCTTGATTCTTCTTCTATGGAGTTATTGTGATAAATTTCATCTGTTTGCCATTTATATACTTGTTGGTTCTTATAATCCAAAACATCTCTCTTAAATTTCTTTTGTTTCTTTTGTTGGATGTCTTTATCATATTTTTTAATAATTTCTTGCAACAGGTTTTCTTTATCTTTGTATTCTTGTGACTCTGCGAACGGGATCAATTGGTCCCTTACATGAAGAATTTCTGATTCAATCATTTTTAATTTAATTTGTCTTCTTTCTAAAATCTTGTGTAGTAAGTCATTCTCCCTCTGGTTAAAAAATCTGTACCAGTCATCCATTAGTTCTTTATCATTGATGGCATCATTAGGTGAGATATCCCACCTTAATCTCCTAGGTGTGATCTTTTCTGCTATGTATTTCCCCAGGGTGGCTATATCCCACCACACCCTGAGTTGCTTCTCTAGGCTGTGTCTTAGCTGTTTGAAAAGTCCATCAGTGTCCTGTCTGCTTACTACCTGTTCTTGATTGAAAACTTCACTGCTTGTTGAAAGCACACAGCACCATATATATTTATATTTATTGATTCACTTAATTTGTGCATGAAGCAGAAATGGAATGAGGATTTTGTTTTTGTTTTTGTTTTGGAAATCACTAGCACTGGAACACATTTGAATTTTTTGTTTATCATTATCACTAGCATTTTTTGTTTTGTTCCCTTTTTTATATTGTACCACCCACACATTATTATTAATTATCATTGACACTAGTCCACATTCCACACTTTAGGGTGGCGCCACAAGTTGTGGATTGTCCACTGGCCACATCACCTGCCACAAGTTGTGGATTGTCCACTTGCCACGTCACCTGACCACGACACATGCCACAAGTTATGAATTGTTCACTTGCCACATCACCTGCCACAAGTTGTGGATTGTCCACTTGCCACATCACCTGCCACAAGTGGTGGATTGTCCACTTGCCACGTCATCTGCCACGTCACCTGGCCACGCCACCTGCCACAAGTTGTGGATTGTCCACTGGCCACGTCACCTGCCACAAGTTGTGGATTGTCCACTTGCCACTTCATCTGCCACAAGTTGTGGATTGTCCACTTGCCACGTCACCTGACCACAACACATGCCACAAGTTATGAATTGTTCACTTGCCACATCACCTGCCACAAGTGGATTATTCACCATTATCCACCTGCCATGTCAGCTGCCCACGTCACCTGCCACAAGTTGTGGATTGTCCACTTGCCAAATCACCTGGCCACGTCACCTGCCACAAGTTGTGGATTGTCCACTGGCCACGTCACCTGCCATGTCACCTGGCCATGTCACCTGGCCACAAGTTGTGGATTGTCCACTTGCCACATCACCTGCCATGTCACCTGGCCATGTCACCTGGCCACAAGTTGTGGATTGTCCACTTGCCACATCACCTGCCATGTCACCTGGCCACGTCACCTGCCACAAGTTGTGGATTGTCCACTTGCCACGTCACCTGGCCACATCACCTGCCATGTCACGTTGCCACATCACCTGCCACAAGTTGTGGATTGTCCACTGGCCACGTCACCTGCCACGTCAACTGGCCACGTCACCTGCCACAAGTTGTGAATTGTCCACTTGCCACATCACCTGACCATGACACCTGCCACAAGTTGTGGATTGTCCACTTGCCACGTCACCTGCCTCAAGTTGTGGATTGTCCACTTGCCATGTCACCTGGCCATGTCACCTGCCACATCACCTGTTCACATCACCTGGCATGTCACCTGCCACAAGTTGTGGATTGTTCACTTGCCACATCACCTGACACGTCACTTGCCACAAGTTGTGGATTGTCCACTTGCCACATCACCAGGCCATGTCACCTGGCCACATCACCTGGCCATGTCACCTGCCACAAGTTGTGGATTGTCCACTTGCCACATCACCAGGCCATGTCACCTGCCATGTCACCTCGCCATGTCACCTGCCACAAGTTGTGGATTGTCCAATGGCCACGTGACCTGGCCACGTCATCTGCCACATCACCTGGTCACGTCATCTACCACAAGTTGTGGATTGTCCACTTGCCACGTCACCTGGCCATGTCACCTGCCACAGGTTGTGGATTGTCCACTGGCCATGTCACCTGGCCACGTCACCTGCCACAAGTTGTGGATTGTCCACAATGCAATGCAAGCAATTACATTTTTTTATGTTTTTTTAAGGTTTTTCATCATTTGCCATAATTTTTTAGATTTCTAATGTAAAAAAATAGGTCACCTTTAAAAACGCCTATAAACGAAATCGCAGCAAAACGCCGGTACCGCGTTTTTCCGCGATTTGCGCCTGAAACGCAAAAACTTTTGCGTCTGAACCCATTTTTGCTTCTGAAAAAACAAGCACTGCCGAAAAACACAGAAAAACGTGACTGTGTGCATGGACACATAGGATAACATTGAATGTGTTTAGGGGCAGTTGAAAAAGCTGTCCAAATGCCTCTGAACACGCGTTTACCAGCGTCTCGTGTGCATGGGGGCTTAGCTGACCTGCACACGTCTGGTGCAAAGTTAAAGCTGCTTTTATGAGGGGTAACTTTAGACGGGACATACAGCTTACACGCACAGCGCGTAGCCTGCGCCGGTCAAACGTAGTTTCGTGGATCGCCGTATCTCCCTCATTTGCATATTTGCATAGAAAAACAATCGGGCGTCCAGCGTATTGTTGCGCCCACGATGCGCCGTTGTAGAAAAATTACACGGAAAAACCTAGTTTTCAGTCGTATCTCATTTTGGGGATACGGCGCATAGATACGTCGGCGCATATTTACACTTACGCCGCGCATCTCGAGATACGCCGGCATAAGTGCTTTGTGGATCTGCCCCTTTGTGTGTACCAGTACTGCACTTGTGCTCTGTAGTTTGCACTTAAAGCTACCTGGTGTGTACTGCACTTGTGCTCTGTAGTTTGCACCTAAATCTACTTGGTGTGTACTGCACTTGTGCTCTGTAATTTGCACCTAAAGCTACTTGGTGTGTACTGCACTTGTGCTCTGTAGTTTGCACCTAAAGCTTCTTGGTGTGTACTGCACTTGTGCTCTGTAGTTTGCACCTAAAGCTTCTTGGTGTGTACTGCACTTGTGCTCTGTAGTTTTCACATAAAGCTACTTGGTGTGTACTGCACTTTTGCTCTGTAGTTTGCACCTAAACCTACTTGGTGTGTACTGCACTTGTGCTCCGTAGTTTGCAGCTAAACCTACTTGGTGTGTATTTACTGCACTTGAGCTCTGTAGTTTGCACATAAAGCTACTTGGTGTGTACTGCACTTGTGCTCTGTAGTTTGCACCTAAGCCTACTTGGTGTGTACTGCACTTGTGCTCTGTAGTTTGCACCTGAACCTCTTTGGTGTATACTGCACGTGTGCTCTGTAGTTTGCACATAAAGCTACTTGGTGTGTACTGCACGTGTGCTCTGTAGTTTGCACATAAAGCTACTTGGTGTGTACTACACGTGTGCTCTGTAGTTTGCACCTAAACCTACTTGGTGTGTACTGAACATGTGCTCTGTAGTTTGCACATAAAGCTACTTGGTGTGTACAGCACGTGTGCTCTGTAGTTTGCATCTAAAGCTACTTGGTGTGTACTGCCCGTGTCCTCTGCAGTGTGCGCTTAAAGCTATGAGGTGTGTGTACTGCCTTTGTCCTCTGCAGGCCATTAATATGTCTGGAAGGACAACAAGGAGAGGCAGAGAGTCACGACGGCAAGCAGGCTCTGTGTCTAGAGGCTACAGTGCTGGTCGTGGACACAGTGCATCCTCATCAGCACGTGGCCGTTGGACACGCTCGTCCTTGTTTTCGGCAGCTGGCCGTGTTGAGCTGCAACATGCCGAAGACTTGGTAGAGTGGATGACCAAGCCGACCTCATTCTCCTCATCCTCTCTCACCCAGGCTCTCGTGTGGCCAAAACATCATCCGCTTGGGCACCACATGCTTGACCAGACATATGTCAACCTGCCATGCAGTTCGTTGGCAAGCATACCTGAAAGACCCAGCTGGGATCTCCAACCCCACTATACCCTCAGTCCTCTCTGAAGCCTGCACTGATAGGACAGAAGGTTTAGAATTAGGTGTGTCACAACCTAGTAGTACATGCGGGCAAACTACTATCGGTACACCGATGGCAGATTGTACCAGACAAATTTCCCTGCCCCCAGCTGCTGCAGCGCCTTTCCCTGCCCCAGCTGCTGCAGCGCCTAAATAAGTACTCTCCCAGCCATCCACATGCCCAGCAGTTGAATGCTAGCTCAGCGAAATTGCTAGCACTTCAACTGCTTCCTTTTCAGTTGGTAGATTCTGCCTCCTTCCGTGAGTTTGTGCAATGTGCGGTACCTCAGTGCCAAGTTCCCAAAGGCCACTTTTTCCCACGGAAGGCGATTCCGGCTCTCTACCGCCATGTGCAAGGCAATGTCCATGCCTCACTGGACAGGGTGGTCAGTGGTAAGGTGCATATTACCGCTGACTCATGGTCCAGCAGGCATGGACAGGGACGTTACCTCTCTTTCACGGCGCATTGGGTGACTCTGCTGGCAGCTGGGAAGGACGCAGGGCAAGGCACAGTAGTGTTGGAGGTTGCCACCACGCCTCCAAACTACTACTACTGGTTGTGACACACCTCTCTCCTCCACCCCCTCCTCTTCTTCTTCCTCTGTGGCCTCTTCCTGTGCTGATGTGTCCTCGGAACCAGCGGTGCTCTGTAGGCGTACGAGGGGCTATGCAGAAATGCAGGCAAAGAGATGCCATGCGGTGCTAGAGCTGGTGTGCTTGGGAGACAGGAGCCACACTGGGGCAGAGGTTCTGTGAGCTCTGCAGGGGCAGGCTCAGAGGTGGTTGACGCCACACCAGCTTAAGCCAGGAATGGTGGTTAGCGACAATGGCACCAACCTCCTCTCTGCCCTGCGACAGGGACAACTGACCCATGTGCCTTGTTTTGCTCATGTTCTGAATTTGGTGGTGCAGCGGTTCTTGGGCAGGTACCCGGGCTTACAGGATGTCCTGAAGCTGGCCAAGAAAGTCTGTGTGCATTTCTGAAGGTCATATAATGCCAGTCCTCGGCTGACAGACCTCCAAAGGGAATAGAACCTGCCCAAGAGCCGCCTAATCTGTGACATGCCCACCAGGTGGAACTCTACGTTGGCCATGCTGCAGCGGCTGCACACGCAGCAGAGGGCCATCAATGAGTATTTGTGCCTATATGGCAGCAGAACTGGGTCAGGGGAGCTTGGTTTTTTCCCCAAGCCAGTGGGCCTTGATCAGGGATGCATGCACTGTCCTGTCACCATTTGAGGAGGCCACGAGGATGGTGAGCAGTGATAGTGCATGCATCAGTGAGACTGTCCCTCTTATTCACATGTTGGAGCACACGCTACGTGGAATAATGGACAGGGCCCTTGAGGCAGAACAGAGGGAGGAAGAGGAGGACTTCCTTACCTCTCACCTTACCCCTTTATTCAGACATTGGTCCTGTTTGCCTGCCTAGCACACAGGAAGAGGACGAGGAGGAGGAGGAAGAGAAGGAGGAGGATTGTATCAGCAGCATGGAGGTGGAGCCTAGCACTCAGCAGCAGCAGTCTTCAAGGGATCAATTACAGTCCCAAGGAACCCATGGACTTTTACCTGGCTGGGATGAGGTGGCTGTGGATATGGTCGTCCTCAGTGACCCAGAGTACTCTGCCCCGAATGCCTCAGCAAACCTACGCTGCATGGCCTCCCTGATCCTGCAAAGCCTGCGCCCTTATCCTCGTATTCGTGGTATCAAGGAGAGGGATCATTACTGGCTGGCAACTCTCCTTGATCCACGTTACAAGGGTAAGGTTGCAGGCCTTATCTTGCCGTCGCAGAGGGAGCAGGGGATGAAACATCTTCGGGAGGCCTTGCAGAAAGGTCTGTGCAACACGTTCCCAGAGACTGGGGGGGTTACCAAATCCTGCACAATGTGTTGCTGAGACTTTCGGTGAGTCACAGGAGCGGTGGAGAAGGTGGCCGCCTGACTGATGCGTTCAGACAATTTTTTAGTCCCCAGCCCCAAGGTATGACCGGTTCCAGCAACCATCGCCAGCGTCTGGTTTACATGGTGCGGGAATACCTAGGGGTAAGATCAGACTTGGACACCTTCCCCACCGAAAATCCTCTGGCTTACTGGGTCTTGAGGATGGATCACTGGCCAGAGCTTGCACAGTACGCAATTGAGCTACTGGCTTGTCCTGCATCCAGCGTTCTTTCAGAACACACATTCAGTGCTGCTGGAGGCTTTGTAACCAATCACAGGGTGCGCCTCTCCACCGACTCCGTCGATCGACTGACCTTCAAAAAATGAATCAGGCTTGGATCACCACCAGCTACCAAGCACCTGATGCTGATGTAACTGAATAATTTTTTTGAAATGTCTGATCCCTTGGAGACTGTCTATGCTGATGCTGAGTGACTGTCCTGTTATGCTGTAAAAAGATATATTGCGCTAAACTACAAACGTTGAAATAAATAAAAAGTAAAACTACAAAATGTGAGGCAGCCAACACAACAATGGAAAATTGTGGAAAGAATAAAAAAGAAAAGTGCAGCGCCAAATGAAACCGGTCTGCCCTGCTGAGCAATACCTTGTAGTGTATCCGTGGTGAATATAGATATTACACCTATTCCACAGTGTATACAAAATAGTATAAGTATTAAGTGAATCAAAACAACAGTGAATCACATAGAATGGTCCTGAATAGACCTACACGGTCCAACAAGGTGTGCAAATATAGAAAACAGTGTCAGAAAGACTTTGTAATTAATCCGTGAAATAAAAACAAATAAGTAATTCTATATTTGGATAAAGTACATAGGGCCAAATCCTCAGCCAGGCGGCGTAACTTAACTTTCAGCAGTTAAGTTACACTGACTTAAAGTTTCTACCTAAGGGCCATATTCTCGTAGATCGGCGCATATTTACTCAGGTGTAGCGCATCATAGTTGCGCTACGCCGGCTTAACTTGGAGAGAGCTCTCCCATATTCCCGTACCACATGCGTCCTACGTTGCGCTCGCGGAGCTGAAATGTGTCGGCGTAAGTAGGCGCAAGTGACGGTAGGAGGGATGTGGGCGTGAAGAATGCTAATGAACCGTGACCCCATGCAAATGATGTCCAGACCGAACGGAGCATGCCCCGGACGTGCCCCGCCCTCTGCGCATGCGCAAAACAACAGTAGTCGTAAATCCCTGCTGAGTTGGGCCGGCCCAGTGCATAAAAGCGTCACCACATGCGCCCAACGAGTGCAAAGTGACTCCATTTATTCTGTTGGTGGTGTCCGTGAGATTTTGCTCTTTAGCTTTGCAATGCCTGGACCCAGGAAGGAAAGGAGAAAAAAAAATTTCAGCCAAGATGAGAGGGCCATCATAGTCTCTGCCATGGAGAGATACGATTCAAGACTCCATGGTGCTGACAGTGGCAGCACAAGTAAAACCAAAAAGGAGGAGATCCTTAGGAAAGTGACTGCCCAGGTCAATGCCTTAGGCCATGAGGCAAGGACCCCCCAGGAAATTCTTAAAAAAATGAATGACCTGCGTGGTGTGGTCAGGAACAAGATGGCCATCATTGCAAAGCATGCCAGGGGCACAGGAGGGGGGCCACCCTGTTCTACCCGGCTCACTCAAGAGGAGGAAGTGATTGCCCACTGCCTTCGGAGGGAGCAGGTGGAGGGCCTGGAGGGCCATGACTCAAGTGATCCACCCATGAGGACAGGTAAGTGTGTTTTATCTTCTATCTGGTGTGTTGCATGTGTGGTGGGGGTGGTGGGTTATGTGACAAATGTGTGGGTCCACCAACATGTGAATGTTTTGTGTCATCCACAGGTGAGCAGGATGAAGCGGGGCCATCCAATGCTGCCAGTGGCCGTCACAGACCATCATCCACTGAGCAGTCTGCTTCTGTGACTGACCTCCTGGGAAGCCAACAGGCCTTGGTGGAGGGGAGTGGTCAGTCCTCCGCGCAGGAGGTTGTTGAGGAGGAGGTCCATGAAGAGGTGGTCCAGGAAGAGGTGGTCCAGGAAGAGGTGGTCCAGGAAGAGGTGGTCCACAGCGAGCAGGAGGTCTTCCTTTTTTTGGAGGAGTCGCATGTGGTGGCAGGACCATCACAAAGCCCCCGCATCTCCAGCCCCTCAGGGTCCTCCAACACCCTCTCCAGTCCCTCCCATCCCCCTCATCTCCAGCCCCTCAAGGTCCTCACTCTATGCAAGGGGCCCAGCCACTCCTGTCCCCAGGAGGGCTACCCACAGGACAAGGGGTGCGGCAGAAATGCTGCATGAGAATCTGGCCAGGCAGCAGGACCAGCAAAGCCGTCATATGGGGGAAATCTTGGTGGAGTTGAGGCGCCTGTCCGACAGCTTGGCCTCCTCGGGAGCAGTACCAGATGCTCTCCAAGATGTGGCTGGAAACTGCGCAGCCACAATCACCAGCCTGGGTGAGCTGCAGACTACAAATGCCGAACTTGTGGGGGAGGTCAGGTGCCTGCGAAGGGCTGTTCAGGCCCAGACAGCTACCCAGGAGTCATTGCTCACCCGCATAGCACTAGCTTTGGAGGGCAGACAGGCAGGCAGGGAGGCACCTGGGAATGTTCCTCCACCTGGAGATGTTCCTCCACCTGATGCCCCAGCTCCCCCCAGGCAAGTGAGGGCCAGGAACCTGGGCACCAGGCGTAGCCCGCGCCGGGGCAAGTGATTATTTATTCTTCATTTGCTCTGGTTAAGAGCTTATTTTATTATTTGCTCTGGTTAAGAGCTTATTTTATTATTTGCTCTGGTTAAGAGCTTATTTTATTATTTGCTCTGGTTAAGAGCTTTTTTTTTAATTTTGGGTGCTGCACACAGGCAGTGTTGCAGAGTACAGTGTGAATGGTGTGTGAATGTGGGGTGGTGACATTCCTGCCAGTAAGGGGGGTCACCCTCGGGCGCTGGTGATAAGTTCTCCTCAGGTCCGTATGAATGACGTATGAATGGACAGCAACATCATTGGGGCCTTGACGCGGCGTTGCTGCTCCTTAGTACCGTGCGGTGTACTTCGGTCTAATCCAATGTTCTGTGCATGTGGGGTGTGTGTTAGGGACCACAGTGGTGTGCATGCGTGCATTTTCTGTGTGCCATGTTTAATGTTTGTGTTTAACGTTCAAAGATTCGCTCCACGAGACATCTCCTGACTGCTGTACCATCAGCAGACGGGGTAGCCTCGGTTAGGGGGGGACATGGTGGTTGGGGGGTCAGGTCATCACGTAGGTCAATCTGCAGGCCCTTTCTCACTGCGAAGTTGTGCAGCACGCAACATGCAGCGATGATTTGGCACACGAAGTTGGGGGAATACAGCAGGGTACCCCCAGTCTTATCCAGGCATCGAAAGCGTGACTTAAGGAGGCCAAATGTTCGCTCAACCACTCCACGGGTGCGTGCGTGTGCTTCGTTATATCTTCTCTCTCCTGGTGTTTGCGGATTGCGGAATGGAGTCATGAGATGAGGTCCCAGGGCATATGCAGAGTCACCTGGAAGGGAAAAGACAGGAGGATGTTAGTAATGCATGTGCCCCTCGTGATGTGTGCATCATGGGGGGGGACAGTCATACCTGACACCCATGTCACTCACCAACCAGCCAACTGTCCCCATACACATTCTGCTCAAATTGTCTTGGGATGTCACTTTGCCTGAATATAAAGCTGTCATGGCTGGATCCGGGGTGTTTTGCACGGACGTGCCATATGAGGCCATGTGCATCCACGATCACTTGGACATTGATGGAATGCCAATGTTTTCTGTTGCGGTATATGTGCTCGGTCTCGTGGGGGGGCTGTATTGCCACATGGGTACAATCAATTGCACCCACAGTGCGTGGGAAACCATCAATTAGGCAGAAATCTGTCATTGCCTTCAGCCGCATGTCCTCCTGGGTGGGTCTGATTATGTGGTGCGACATGTGTCGGAGTATTGCGGGGACAACTTGGTGCACGCATCTACTCATGCTGGTTTGGGATATCCCAACCACGTCTCCACTGGTTCTTTGAAAAGAGCCTGTGGCAAGAAAATGCAATGTTGCCAGGACCTTCACCAGTGGCTGCACTGCATGGGATCGTTGTGTTGGGCTGCTGATGTCATTCTGCAGGGCTCTGGTAATTTCAAGGATGGCATCAGGGCTGAATCTATAACGGTGATACACATCCACATCAGCCATGCCAAAGAGGCTAATGCGCTGTGGGTAGATCCTCTCACGTGCCCTCCTCCGTGCCCTCCTCCTTCTAAGTGCCTCTTCCTCCTCACACACTAGCAGTGCTAAGACCACGCCTGCCCCTGGCATGTTGGCATACGAATGTGTTGTCCGAAAAATTTGGTTGCTCAGCTCGTCCGGGATGGTGCTGCTGTATTTGCTTTTTTCAAGCTAACTTACTTAGGTCTGGAGCAAAGTTAACCGAGCTTTATAAGGGGTAACTTTCAGCCGGACAATCGTCTTACGCGCACAGCGCGTAGCCTAAGCCGATCGCGCGTAGGTTCGGGAATCAGCGCATCTACATCATTTGCATATTTGAATACTAATTCTATGGCAGCCTAGGATGCCATCAGCTGAAATATACGCCTACGCTGCGTAAACTTAAACTAGTTAAGACGGACAGGAGTAGCCTGATTTCTGGCGGATCTGGTTCTGTGACTACGGCGCATAGATAGGACGGCGCATCTTTACACTTACGCCGCGCATCTCCATATACGCCGGTGTAACTTGTTTGAGAATATGGCCCTAAGTGCCTGATCCACAAAGCACTTACCTAGAAATTTCAGGCCGTGTAACTTAAGTGCCGCTGTCGTAAGGCGGTCCTCCTCTCCAGGGGGCGTTTATAATTTAAATGAGGCGCGCTCCCGCGCCGGCCGTACTGCGCATGCGTGTGACGTCATTTTCCCGACGTGCAGCGCGCGAACGTAATTGACGCCGGGCGGCTTTGTGGATTGCGACGGGACACTAAAGTTGCGACGGGTGAAAAAAAATATACGCGCCGGGAAAACAAATAATTAAAAAAAAAAATGATAACGTCGCTCAGCATGCATTCCTGAGGGAGAACTCCATGCCAATTTTCAAAGAAAAAATCGGCATGGGTTCCCCCCCCAGGAGCATACCAGGCCCTTAGGTCTGGTATGGGTTGTAAGGAGACCCCCCCACGCCGAAAAAATCGACGTAGGGGGTCCCCCTACAATCCATACCAGACCCGTATCCAAAGCACGCTACCCGGCCGGTCAGGAAGGGAGTGGGGACGAGCGAGCACCCCCCCCCTCCTGAGCCGTGCCAGGCCGCATGCCCTCAACATGGGGGGGTTGGGTGCTCTGGGGCAGGGGGGCGCACTGCGGGCCCCCCACCCCAGAGCACCCTGTCCCCATGTTGATGAGGACAGGACCTCTTCCCGACAACCCTTGCCGTTGGTTGTCGGGGTCTGCGGGCGGGGGGCTTATCGGAATCTGGGAGTCCCCTTTAATAAGGGGGTCCCCAGATACCGGCCCCCCACCCTAAGTGAATGGATATGGGGTACATCGTACCCCTATCCATTCACCTGGAGGCAAAAAGTAAAAGTTAGTAAACACACAACACAAGGGTTTTTAAAATAATTTATTATTCTGCTCCGGAGGCCCCCCCTGTCTTCTTTATTAGCTCTATTACCAGGGGGGGCTTCTTCTTCCACTCTCCGGGGGTCTTCTTCCACTCTCCGGGGGGGGTTTCTTCTTCTGCTCTCCGGGGGGGAGCTTCTCCGCTCTCCGGGGGTCTTCTTCTCTCTTCGCCGCTCTCCGCTGTTGACTCGGCGAACCCCGGTTCTTCTCCAGCTGTCCGGTGCCTTCTTCTTCAGCGCTGGCTGCCTGCTATCTTTGTGTGTTAGCTCAATTTCTAGCAGGCAGCCATCGCGGTCTTCTGTGACGTCAGGTTCTTCTCTTCTGTTCTTCTCCCCTCTTCCGATGTTGCCTCGTCGCCTCTTGTCACTGCAATGATGGAAGCGCGCCTTGCATCCCATTTATATAGGCATCACCGTCCCATCATGCTCCGGTAGGTACCCACGTGGTACGTGTGCTCTGCATACAGCCCAGTTTTGCTACGACAGTTAAATTGGCGGGCCAGAATGTGGGAGTAGACTGGGCCCCCTTTGAGTATCGGTTCAGATGGGGGAAGAGTAGGTTTGTGTTCCGATGCGGGGGGGGGCTCTGCTCTGCGAAAGATCAAATTTGTCGTCTTTTTGAAATAATGCTTGTGTGTGTGCGATTGGACACGTGTGTGTGTGTGCGATTGGATGTGTGATTCTGATTGTGTGTGTGTGTGTGTGTGACTCTGGATTTGATCGTATGATTTTGTCATGGACTGGAAGTTTGATTTGGATGTGTGTGTGTTCGTTCGCGATTGGATATGTGTGTGGGACCGTGTATGATTGCGTGCATTTGTGAAATCGAGTGGATTTGATTGTACATGTATGTATGAGTTGTGTGTGTAGACTGAATCTGGAATGTTTATGTGTGTATGCCTGAATGCTGTATGAGTGAACAGTTTGTAAGTAAGCGATTGATTTGATCGTTTGACCAGATTTATCTTTTGTATACAGTTTGTTTAGGCATGACTTTTAAAGATGGCTTCTCTGGCCATGAGGCTCGGGGGAGGGGCGATTTGTTTGGGCCACCATGAGGCTTAAAGTAGCCTAAAGTGTGTGTGCCTGGTTGGTTGTTTTTATTAAATGTTTTTAATGTTCATTTTTGAGGTTCCATGTTTTGTCTTTGAGAAAGATTCTAGGCAGATTTTGAAAAATTGCATCTGGCAGCCATCTTGTTTGCTGCTATGGTCGACCATTTAGGCGGGAACAATTTGTTTGGTCTGTGGGTCGTCTTATAGGAGAAGGTGCAGCCACCTTTCTTTTGGGTGTCATACCATGTGACTGCAGTGGAATTACGCAGCCTTTGGGGCAGATTTCGATGTTTAGTGCGAATTGAGTAGCGCAGTCTTTTCTGTGTTGGGATCTGGTGGAGAACATTTTTGTTTTCCTTTATGTGTGTGTAGTATGGTCTGTCCTTTGGTAAACAGGTGATTTGGAAGCACAGTTAAATAGTTTTTTGCAAGCGTAAATGGCGCCATTGTTGCTGGCCATTTTTGAGATGTAGTTTAAGCGCTATTTTTTTGAATAGTGCTTGCGTGTTAGGGCTAATTTATATACAGGATCTGACTAACCTACCGGCTGACTTTGCAGTGTAAGAATTTCGTTTTTGTGTAGAATTTCGTTTTTGGGTGAAAAGACTCTGCTTTGCATGCACTGAATTTTGATGGATTGTGGAACTGGTTTGAATGCATTTTTGTGCACAGCGATGTGCATTTTTGGGTTTGAATAATTGGGAGTTTCCCTGTGGGAAATTAATTGTTTTTGAAGATCGTAGGGTCAGGGGGGATCAACTCCTATTCTGCAGATGGGAGGAGATTGTTTTACCTTTCCTGAACCAAAAGAATTTTGTTTTAAAAGGAGATTCAGTTTTGGCTTTGTTTACTACTGGATAATACTTCCAGGGGATATTTATGTAGTCCATGGATTTTTTTTGATGTGTTGAGACGAGGCAATGAAGATAGACTTCCCCCTCCCCTCCCTCTTCCTGTCATTATGTAAATAAACCAGATTTGGGGTTTACGAGCTGAGCATACAACAGGAAGTCCTTTTTCAGCATTTATATATAGGCAGGAAGTCAGTGGGAGGAGTTTTGAAGTCTTCTGAAAGATGAGCAATGGTATTTGTGTCCTGAAAGGACAACGGAAAATATTTTGGCGTTTAAAAGAGTGTTTTAAAGTTTAATTTCAGTCGTTTTTGTGAAGTGTTATACTGTAAATACAGTTTTGGGTATGTGAGAGCGGAAAAGGGGGGCATCACAATTGCTGTTGTAACATCTAGATGCAGGTATAAAGAAGCCATAATATTGTTTTTAAAAGTGGAGGATTTCATGGTGCGTTGTAGTTTGTCTGACAAACACATTTTAGGAGGCTTTATATCGTGAGACAGGTCGTTCCGTGTACAATAACCGGAAATCCTGTGCGCGATTGTATTAGCATAAATGTGAGGAGTAGTACGCTAATTGCCCTGCTCAGGCCGTGTAGAATAATCGGAAATGCAGGGATCGGTTATGATTATAAAGGCGCAAGCCATAACCGCTCCGAAAATAAGCGCAGGCTGCTCTGGACGCAGAGCTCGCCGAAAAAAAGCGATTTGAATCGTCATGGGATGTGCCGCCCATGCAGTGCACCAGTCGGACAGCTGCACCACATATGAAATCTGGGTTCGGGGCTCCGGACATGAGACCCCTTAAAGAATGACATAGGTGGTCAGAGGGTACAGTAAGGTGTACTCCTTTGGAAGGTACTCTGGCTGGAGGTATGAGACCTCAGAATAAAGATACCTTGGATGTAGTTCAGATGTGGCTTCAGAAATCTGTAATGATGCGTGTGGATGGAGGTGTGGTACACGCTTTGGTGACCCTCAAAGGAGAGCGTTGTATAGCTGGTCTATGCAAGGCTCTCACGCTATTCTCATATTTTCCCCATTGTATTTTCTTCTATTGCTGAAAGTGAAGGCAGATTTCCGGCTGGTTTTTGTTTTTTTTCATTTTTATTTTGGATACTATGAATATCTCCCCCACATTTGTATATGAATGTTTGTGTGTAGTAACGTGAATATGTACGAATTTACCGCGGCGATCCTCCGATGCGTCGCGGCTGTAGTATTTTTGTAGGAACGGGAAAAGTAAGAGTTACAGAGTTTTGTGCCTTCTAAACAGATCTGTTTAGAAGGCAGGTGATGGTGTTTGCTGTTCTGCCTGCATCTGGATACCAACATCGCTTTATTGAGGAGCTATATGCTGGGCTTGGTCCGTAGGGACCTTTTAATCTGGTAAGCGGCTTACGATCACTGGTGGTGGATTCACTTTTGGATAATCTATTCCACGGATAATCGCATGGTTATAAATCTGCACGGGTGTTTCCAACAGCCTATTACGGACTTCCTTTTTTTCTTGGACTATTTACAAAATTAATTGCTTATGTCACAATTTCCGTTTATTGTGCAATATCACTTACTGCAAAATTGGTGATAGATCGATAACTGTGACACACTGTTACGGTTATTTATTTGTTTACATATTGTTTATATTTTCACTTATAGATTTGGGAATCCAGGGCTCTGGAGCTCAATCGTTTAGTATATAGTCACTCAATTACTAATAGGCCATCGTTTTGTGGCCTGCACTTTTGATATACACTTGGCCACACGTCCATTGTATTTTTATATTATCACAAGATCTGTACATTTATGTGTACATTTCTGGTTTAGCGCAGTTATCTTCTTTTCTTTTTTTCTGTATTTTTTGTGTTGGTTTGACATAATAATTGCTGCTTATCAATTCACATTTACCTACTTAGCGCAGTTGCTTCCTCTTTTTTAATTCAAGAGGTTCATGTATGGTGGTGAAGCTGTCCCAGCATCCTATATCGCGGCCGATCGCAAGGATCTGATGGCGCAAGAGAAAGTAGGAATGGCAGGGGCGGCTAGACGGGAATTGTTCACCAACCCCGACCAGGTCTAGGCATGGTTTCCTGCATGTACAAGGTGGGGGGGCTTGAGCTTATGATACGATTGAACAGTTCTAACCTATTGAGGATGGAATGTTTCATGTGACTGTTGAAGCTACAAGGAAGTTCTCACGGTCCAAGGGCGATTTCTGGGAATCTTTGGGGATTTAATTTTTATTTTACAGCGGATCGTGGTTGATGGAAATGGGAATATACAGTATATACTCATGTCGTTTTTATTTCTATTCTTTTTATGTCGTGATGAGGCGCTCCTGTTGCCTGATTGGACGTGCGACCAGAACCGGAGCAGATGACCACATCTTCCTTGATGAGACGCCCCGAAGCCGGACCCACGTACAAGACAGAGGACCCCAGATCGATCTGCGATTACTACAGCTCACCAAGTTGTGCCCTCCTTATAAGTCATTTCTCCTGAAGAACAGAGTCTACATGTCAAGCCGTGTTTTCCTTTTTATGGACTATAAAGACTATTTAGTTTATAGGTGTAAGAAGACTATCAAGATTTGACAAATGGGAGCAATATGACAAAAAGGGAGGACTGTTGTGGAAATTTAAAGATGTATTGTCATAATGGCACCCAGTTTTAGTACTTCCGCAGCCCGCTCTAAATAGAACAGACTGGGGCAGTCTGAGGCTGGTTGAATCTCGTCTGGTAGTAGAAAATGTCTTGAGGTTGGAATGTGATGTTTGCGGCGTGGGCGTATGTCCGCTAACGAGGGGCCCTCTGTGCATTTAGCACAGACGATCGTTGAGGAGGGGATGCGCTCACTCCGCAAGCACACGAGTGGTTATGGACAGATGTGCGTTCTTATCTGGGTCTTGTCTGATCAGCAGGGCTTGGGATTCGTAGTGTACGCCTGTAGATAGCCTCCATTCCACCTTAATAAGGGTATAATCTGGATATGCATTATTCTGTGGAATGGCACAGTTTCAGAATTCTATCAGCGTTTAACATGAGAGCTTATGGACGTTTCTGGAGGGGCACATGCGCTCCCCGCCCGGACACGCCCATAAGACTTTAGCAGCATTGTATGTATTTGTATTCATTGTATGTATTTCTATTCATTGTATTGTATTGTGGTGTTGTTGTATTATTTTGTTATTGTTATATTACTGTATTGAATCCCTGTTGGAAGGGCTTCCGTATATGGGCATCTGCTGGGTGGAGCCGACACCCTGTGAGCTCACTTCCTATGGAGGCGGTCACATGTTGTGACCTCACTTCCTACTGAGTCTTTAATAAAACTGCCTGTGAGGGCGTCGGCAGACCAGTGATGACTGGGACGGTGATTTGAGAACAAGCTGATGGGTGATGGTGTCTTTTTGTATGGATGGTGAGTGAATCTATTTAGCTTAAATATGGATTATTTCATTAAGACTGATTCTGTGCTTAATAGCACAGGGCAAAATGGCAGTGTGCTCTGCATACAGCCCAGTTTTGCTACGACACCCCCTAGACGGGCTTGTGTGATAGTAGATGGAACACTGAATCAGTGTTTTGTCTATCACACGAGCAGGTCTAGCACAGGCAGCACAGCCAAACACAGACCCAGCTCTCACACACAGCGAGAGATGCCCGGTGTCATACACGCAGGAGAGAGGGGGAGCGCTGCAGTCAGCTACAGCTCAAAGGAGCCTCAGGACAGGCAGCCTCCTGGGCTGTGCCAGTCCGGCACTGGTGATGAGAGAGAGTGAGAGACTCGGCAGCTGCAGGCACCGCAAAGCAGTTAAAAAAATCTATATATATTTTTTATAAGCCAATGTGACATGATTGTCTCAGGGGGGGGGGGGGCAATTTCCCTGTTGCCCCCCCCCTGGATCCGCCGTTGTCACCAGTTTTGGTGGTGCGACACTCGCATCTCTCAACCAGGAATACCAAATCTCCTCAAATGTACCCTCTGCTTTCCTTCGTTTGTAGGCCAGGTGTTCTCTACCCAACAGGGAGTTGACATATGCAATCCATTGCTTCCCTGTGGGTCCCCGGGGGCCATCCAATAACGTGCAATAAGTTTTCTTGCCAAATACAGCAGTCTTGTTACCATATAATATTTTCCTTTTGTATACTCTCCAGGGTCAATAGCCCCTAACAAGTATACTAGGGGATCCAATGGAACTGGTACCTGTACCACTCTAGTAATACACTGTGATACTTCCTGTGAAGCTTTGGGCATCTCCAAATCAAATGTATGAAGTCCCCCTGCTGAACTTTACACTTTGGGCACATAGGAGTATCCCTTCTTCCCCATCCATGTAGTTGTGGCGCTGTTCTATAAGCCCTGTGTAGGATAAAGAGTTGCGATAATTTGTGCGATGCAGAGACGGATATCACCGGGACAGATTCAAGCGCCCTCTCCCACTGGTCTCCGTCTATCTCCCCAATGTCTTCCCCCCACTTCCTGTGGCTTCTAAGGGAGGCATGATTCTGAATTGTTGCTAACAATCCCTCATATATTTTTGTTATCAGTGCTCTCCGAGCTTCCGCTTGCAGAACCGCCGTCATCAAAGGTGACGGTGCTGTTACCACCAGTAATCGTGTTCGTTGTTGTTTCTGTAGAGCATGCCGGAGCTGGAGATACTGATAGAAGCCCCGTGGGGCTAATTGGTATTCCCTACACAGCTGCTCGTAAGTTTTCAGTACCTTACCCTTGTACAGCTGTGAAAAGAACCAGATTCCCCTCTTTTTCCAGGAAGTAAAGCCTGCTAGATCCTGTAGCTCTGCATATCTAGGATTGTTCCATATTGGAGTAAATGGTAACACCCCCTCTGTCCCCAAAGTCTTCCGTAACTCCCCCCCATACCTTTCTGAGGAGGGTTCCTGTGCAGTGGCGTCACTAGGGTTGGTGTCACCTGGTGCGGTAAAATATGGTGTCGCCCCCCCCCCCCCAATAACATTTTTCAAATATTTTTTACCCTACTCTTTGCTCTCTTTTCTTCCCCTTTTCTCTCTCTCCCTATCCATCTTTCTTGTTCGTTCTATCCCTTCTTTCTCTCCATTTTTCTTTGTCCCCTCCCCCACCTCTCTTTCTCCAGAACCGGAATTCACATCTCAGGAGCCTATAGGCCAGGGGCGTACCTAGAGCATTTGGCACCGGGGGCGGATCCAATATCTGGCACCCCCCCCCACGTTAAAATGTAAAAACACCCCACTGTGCCCCCTGCATACCTCTGCATCCTTCAATATCTTTTTGTTACTACTGTGTACCCCTCTCCACAACTCCACCTCTGGACCCCATTACATTGCACAGCACCCTGCATCACTGGACCCCTTTACATTACACAGCACCTTTGCACCCCTTTACATTACACAGCCCCCTGCATCACTGGACCCCTTTACATTACACAGCACCCCACAGCTCTGGACCCCTTTACATTACACAGCACCCCACAGCTCTGGACCCCTTTATGTTACACAGCACCCTGCATCACTGGACCCCTTTACATTACACAGCACCCTGCATTACTGGACCCCTTTACATTACACAGTACCCTGCATCACTGGACCCCTTTACATTACACAGCCCCCTGCATCACTGGACCCCTTTAAAATTACACAGTACCCTGCATCACTGGACCCCTTTAAAATTACACAGCACCCTGTATCACTGGACCCCTTTACATCTCACAGCCCCCTTCACCTCTGGACCCTTTACATTATACAGCACCCTGCACCTCTGGACCTCTTTACATTAAACAGCCCCCTGCATCACTGGACCCCTTTAAAATTACACAGTACCCTGCATCACTGGACCCCTTTACATTACACAGCACCCTGCATCACTGGACCCCTTTACATATCATAGCCCCCTGCACCTCTGGACCCTTTTACATTACACAGCCCCTGCACCCCTTTACATCACATAGCCCCCTGCACCTCTGGACCCTTTACATTACACAGCACCCTGCATCACTGGACCCCTTTACATTACACAGCACCCTGGACCTCTTTACATTACACAACCCCCTGCATCACTGGACCCCTTTAAAATTACACAGCACCCTGCATCACTGGAACCCTTTACATCTCACAGCCCCCTTCACATTACACAGCACCCTGCACCTCTGGGCCACTTTACATTACACAGCACCCTGCACCTCTTTACATTACACAGCCCCTGCACCACTGGACCCCTTTACATCACATAGCCCCCTGCACCTCTGGACCCCTTTACATTACACAGCACCCTGCATCACTGGACCCCTTATACATCTCATAGCACCCTGCATCTCTGGACCCTTTTACATTACACAGCACCCTGCATCACTGCACCCCTTTTACATTACACAGCCGTCTGCACCTCTGCACCCCTTTACATCACATAGCCCCCTGCACCTCTGGACCCTTTTACACTACACAGCCCTCTGCACCCCTTTACATTACACAGCCCCCTTCACCTCTGGACCCTTTTACATTACACAGCACCCTGCATCACTGCACCCCTTTTACATTACACAGCCACCTGCACCTCTGGACCCCTGCATGTTACACAGACCCCCTTAGTGCAGACACCCCCCCTTAGTGCAGACACCCCCCCTTAGTGCAACCCCCCCTCGTGCAAACCCCCTTGGTGCAAACACCCCCAGTGCAACCCCCCTTAGTGAAAACCCCCTCAGTGCAAACACCCCCTTAGTACAACTCCCCCCTCAGTGCAAACACCCCCCCTTCAGTGAAATCCCCCCAGGTGCAAACACCCCCCCTCCCCATTCAGTACCTCAGATCATTGCAGCTGCGCTGCGAATTCAATCAACATAAAACATCAATTATGTTTCAAATACACAAAAGTCCAAGTGCAAAAAATTGAAAAAAGGATTAGTGTAAGAAAGTCCATCTAGGATGTGTCACAAAGGATTGCAGAAAGTGACAGGAAGTTCTCCGAATGGGTGAAGCAGGATATCCAGTAAAAAATCTTGTGAATCAGATGATAGGTCCACCACCACTTATATATCAACTGCTTACCAGAACAAGAATAAATTCAAGCGTGTAAGACATAGATCAATAAGGGTCCTGGATAGGCTGCCACTCTCTCTCCTGTATCACCAGTCCTCTATGTTAAACCGTCTCTCTCCACAGATGTAACCCAGAGGAGAAAAACACTCGCATGGTGTGATAACGTTTTAAAATATTTATTGTATAAAAAGTAATACACTCACATGTAACCAGTATAAAAAGTGCGATCGGTAATAGTGTAGCCGGCCGGCTCTGCTGTCTGCTCGTCCTTCCGGGTAGACAGCGTGGATCGTGGTGACGTCAGCACGTCGCTCCTCCCTACGCCGTTTCGTCACAAAAATGACTTCTTCCAGGGTATCCCCTGGAAGAAGTCATTTTTGTGACGAAACGGCGTAGGGAGGAGCGATATGATTTTATATGCCAACGGCTCGACTGCCTACCGTCCCGTCTGGGGATGGGAGTAAGGTCAACCAGAATGGGTTTACTTTCCACAATGGGCGGCCCGTAGCATCCAGTCTAACCCAAAATGGAGAGTGATCCGACAATAATCTTGTTTTTGTATTCTAATCTTATTTGGTTCCCCTTTTCTTTTATTTGTTGTGTTCTTTGTTTTTTTTCTCTTAATTTATTGTTTTACAGTCATCTGATCCTAGGACGCACCTTAAACAGCTCACATTAGGTATTATGGATCTTACCCCAATTGATAAACATTAAACGATGCCTTTTTATGCTGTACATGTTACTATCTGGAAAAAGAGAGGAGATGTTGCGCTAGTTAATTAATTGGATCTAAACAAAGAGGTGCCCCAGATGACGTCATTTTATGACGAAACGCGCGTCGGGAAGGTAGCGTGCTGACGCAGGACGTGGTGTTCAGAGTGGACGGGCGTTTGTTCCGAGCCGGCCGGCTTCTCTCTCTGTTTTTATTCTCATATGACCTTGATTGTTATCACATCCCAGGATTTTTTAAAGGCCCAGGCTAGGGTTTTAGCCACATGCTGGTTATTTTCATACGCTCTGGTAAGCCTCCGATTTATAGGGTGTTGGTGGTGGTGGTTCCTAAGTCACTATATACCTTATACGTGTATTGATCCACGACATACTTCACTATTGAGTGTTTTCTTTTGTGACACGTTACAAAAATCGTGGATTCGTTTGGGGGTTTCAACATCTTTCCCCCCCCCCCCGTGAGGATCGCCTAAAGGCCCTGGCTGGGGTTTGCAGCCGCAAGCATTCATTGCTTGCCATGTGGTAAGCCTCCAATTTTTATTGATTCGTGGTGGTGGCTGTCTCATTTGCTCTTCAACATTTGTTCACCTTCATATGAACTATATTTATTGTGGACACACTGGGACTATTTTTCATTTTCTTTTTACAGCTTCCCATTAATTTGGGCTTATTGGTTTCAATTTTTACTTTATATCAATCTTTGTTTAGATCCAATTAATTAACTAGCGCAACATCTCCTCTCTTTTTCCATTTGTATTGTGTATGTATGACACTCCGTTGTTGCAGCTCCGTTAGTAATTTTGATTGTTCTTTAGCGCGGTAATCCTTTCTTTTATTTCCATGTTACTATCTGGGTTGCATCCCAGCAGTGTCTGTATTTACCTTTTTTTCTACATCTCAATAAAATCATTTGTATTTAAAAAAAAAAAAAAATAGACACTGCAACTGAACTGAATCTCCATTTATTAAACAACAGGCTGTAAGCTTTGGCTTGTACTCATTGAGACAATACAGCAACATTTTGCACATGGCTCTTGGAATCCCCCTTTAATAACAAAGGTCTGTGCGTTTTGGCTTTATACTCATTGAGACGGCACAGGAGAATTTTGCACATGACTCTCTTTGTGGGTCCCATCACAATATGGTGGAGACTTGGTCTGTTTGCAGCCGCAGAGCCATGCTTTCTTGTCTTCTGTGAGGGTGAAACGTATTGGTTTGAAACCAGGAGCTTGCTTTTGATGAGAGCCATCACAGAAAGGCTGGAAAAGAGATTATAATACATCCATTACCTTTTCTGGGTTACAGACTACTTCACTGAAACAGAATTTAGATTGCAAAACGCTAAACAGGAACTTGCAGATTCAAGTCTTAAACAAAAAGTGCACTAAAATTATTAAAATGTAACTAAACCAAATCCCGTGAGGCCCTTCTTAAACCTTTTGTATGGGGAAACAACAGACATAATTGGCTTGGCAGGTGCTTAAAAGCCCCACAGACTTGGGGGCACCGCCCTCCCTGATTTTAATCTTTACTATATCGCTTCGCAATTATCCCAACTGTTCCATATTGACAAGACGGACAAGGAGCGGTTTCTCCAGCTGCTTTGCCCGAGATGGGCTCCACGCACTGAGGACCCAATCTACGCACTGACTATGGGCTCTAGTGGTGCGGGGTCTGGGGGGGAACAGACGGACCCTGCTGTATCATTACAGACGCATATGGGACTTAGCTTCTACCAAGCTAGGGATACCAATCTACAATGATTATACTCCTTTATGGCACAATAAAAACCTGTCAGAATTTCTACACCTGCCTGATGCAGACCGATGGTCTAATTATGGTATCCTCTACCTGAACCAACTGTTCGCCGACGGAACCCTCAAACCTTTCTCCACGCTTAGTGAAGAATTTTCACTCCCCAGACACATGCTCTTTCAATTCTTGCAGATGAGACACGCGGTTTGGGCTCAGTTTTCCGGGGTCCACCCCGCAGTCTGCCCCTAATCCACTTATAGCCATAATTAAAAGTACTGATCCCCGCAAATTAACGTCTGCCTTTTACAGTATGCTCATTGCCCCCGTTTCAACCAAATTGGCATATAAGCTCAAACCTCGCTGGGAGAGAGTGTTGGGCCCCCTGGAGGATGAGGAGTGGGAAGAGGCTTTGGAATCCTGCAAGGCTGTCTCACCCAAGCTCTCCGACAGGTTGACCCAAATCTATATAGTCCATCAGGCATATCTCACCCCCCTCCGGGTTGCCAGATATAGAAGCACCCAATCTACACTCTGTCAGATGTGTGGGAGGGAGGTGGGTACGTTCTTTCATTTAATATGGTCATGTCCCAAAGTGCAGGGCCTGTGGACACAAGCGGTAACATTTCTGCACGATCACATGGGCTCTCTGGTTACGCTGGACCCAAAACAGTGCCTACTTGGGGTGCTTCCGGTTACTATAGACAAATACACAAAGACATTCCTGCATGAGACCTTGTTCTTGGTGCGGAAGGTCATTGCTCGGAGCTGGATGCGACCCTTACCCCCTAGACTTGTAGAATGGAAGGTGGAGGTCAATAATAATCTTCCGTACAAAAAGATTATGTACATTAACAGGGAATGCCCGACCAAATATGATAAAATTTGGGACCGTTAGTTACAGGACCCTGATACTTGTACGTGAGGCACCACAGGTCTATGTTGCCAGATGGGTGGCCTACACCTGGCTGGGCGCTCCGGTGCGGGTCTGGAGTACCTGCATGGTGGGCACCAGACTGCTCTCTTTGTTTCCCCTGTACATTGTAAAATGCCTCTTTGTTGGCCATGACACCGGCTTTGAACTGTTGGTATTCTGAATGCTGCACACCCTCATATCATCATTGACACTTTAGATGTCTGTAATGACATGTATGCACTCTCTATTACAATAAAGTTGTTTGGGAAGGGGGGGAAAAAAAAGGGAAAAAAAAAAAAAAAAAAGAACACTCCACTACTAAATCCGGCTATGTTAAATGTCACATTTTTCATGCTAAAATTCATGTACAAATGCTAGTATGATTGTACGACTGTTACTTTTGATTATAAATAAAACCATATACATCCAAAAACAAATGTAATATATTGTAGCTTACCAGTCTTTAGATGAGGTGGCTGCAATAGAATTTTTTTTTACATTTTTCTCCCTTTTATTTTACCTGATGATGACACTACTAGTCTTAGAATCAATAACTTATTGCTGCACAACATTTTTGTATTTTTAATCATCAATACCACAAAAAAAAAGTGTGACGAATGCTTTAACCACCTGAGGCGAATGACGGCTACAGCGCGGACCTGAAAATCCAACTGGACGTCAATTGACGTCCGCCCCTTTTGGCGTTCCCCGAGCGCGCAGCGGGGAAACTCTGTGTTGGCCGTGTCCCTTGGACACAGCCAATCACGATCGCGGCGAACGGCCAATCAGAGTGGCCGTTTGCTATGCGATCTGTGCGGCCAATGAGAGATGATCTCAAATGTAAACATTTGAGATCATCTCTCATTGCCGGCTCACACAGAGACAGCGTCCTGTCTCTGGAGAGGAGACCGATCTGTGTCTCTTGTACATAGGGACGCAGATCGGTCACCTCCCCCAGTCACCCCCCTCCACCTACAGTTAGAACACTATACAGGGAACATATTTAACCCTTTCCTCACCCCTAGTGTTAACCCCTTCAATGCCAGTCACATTTATACAGTAATTAGTGCATATTTATAGCACTGATCGCAGTATAAATGTGAATGGCGCCAAAAATGTGTCCGATGTGTCCGCCATAATGTCGCCGTCCCAATAAAAATCGCAGATCGCCGCCATTACTAGTAAAAAAAATAGAATAAAAAAAAACAATTCTGTCCCCTATTTTGTAGGCGCTATAACTTTTGTGGAAACCAGTCGCTTATTGCGATTTTTTTTTTTTATACCAAAAATATGTAGAATACGTATCGGCCTTTTTTTTTTTTTTTTAACTGGGCTATTTATTATAGCAACAAGTAAAAAATATTGTATTTTTTTTCAAAACTGTCGCTCTCTTTTGTGCAAAAAAAAAAAAAAAAAAACGCACAGGCGATCAAATACCACCAAAAGAAAGCTCTACTTGTGGGGAAAAAAGGACGTCAAATTTTGTTTGGGAGCCACGTCGCACGACTGCGCAATTGTCAGTTAAAGCGATGCAGTGCCGGAAGCTGAAATTTCATCTGGGCAGGAGGGGGGTATATGTGCCCAGTAAGCAAGTGGTTAATCGTAATTTTAATATTTTACCATTATGTATACATATTAACCCATATCCAGTATATGCAATATTCAAATATGGAAAAAATTATAATTCAATCATTCAAGAGTCCATCAATGTGCAAATGAGAGGGATCCACCACTGCTGTAACATACAGTGGAACATTGGAATACGAGCATAATCCATTCCAGTAGATCGCTTGTAACCCAAAGCACTCACATATCAAAGCGAGTTTCCCCATAAAAAAGTCAATGGAAACAAAGATACTTTGTTCCACATTGACGTCAATTGCATGCAATACTGCATGTGGCCAGAGGCGGAGAGGTGTCAAAGAGACTCGGAAATATTCGGAGACCGCTCGGAAGAACTCGGAAACCCCCCCGAAAAGGCTCAGAAACACTCGGGAACTTAGTATTTCTAAGCCGCTCCAAATGTCACCGGCGCCCCCGCACCTCTGGCCAAATGCAGTACTGCACACCACAGAGGCTTGAATCCTGCTCGTTTCACAAACCGAATTTTACGAGACAAAAATCGAACACAATAAAAAAAAAATGCTCATATTGCGAAACACTCGTTACTCGCAATCCTAGGTTCCACTGTAAATACAATAGAGTTTATAAATTCCAGACCGGTGCCTTGATTATCAATACAAAAAGTCCACTTTTCAGTGAATACCACCACCAGTCACTCACTCTCCACCCTCACCTTAACACATATACATAATATAGGTCACTGTATGCTTATTGGCCACTCCAGGTATCCAGGTACTTCCTCCAATACGGCCAAAGTTCTAAAATTACCAAAGCAAATCGCTCCACTATCAATACCACTCAAAATGAATACTGCACATAGTGTTTTACCACTTTAAAATACCATTAATCATTTAGTAAAAAATACACTAATCTACACTAAAAAATTGACTGCACTAATCCTCAGTAGTGCACCACCTTAAAGACTAATTGTTATATATATGCAGGTACATGTCCCCTTAAGGGTAAGACCACAGCATCACCATTCACTTGCATCCAGGCAGTTCCCACTGGGTGGTATGACGCCACTAAGCATTAATCACACTTTTCTTGTTTTTGTGGTACTAATGGTTAAGACTACATAAATGCTGTGCAGCATTTTAGATATTATTGATTCATGGTTTCATGTGGGAACACATTTTAGTGCTTTGCACCAACATTCAGTGAATTTGGAGGAACATTTTCACCAAATATGTGGTTGGTTTTCTGTGCAGTTTTGACACATTGGGTGTGCAGCAGAGTATATTTCTTTTTTATTACTAGTCTTAAGATGGCAACGCTAACCCCATTGTATCACAGGAACAGGACTGGACTATTGAGAAAATCCCCTGTCCTCTTATATATAGCGTAAGGGCTCTTGCACACAGTACGATGTATGAACATCAGATTCTTGGCAGAAGATTCCTGCAATTAAAACACAATGATGGGCAGTATAGTAAATGCATGTTTTCGCACACACAAAAATTCTTTTAGCTTTTGTTAGGATGTGTTGTGCATGTGTGGTTTGCGCTTAAACATGCTAAAATTCTGTCTAGAAATGCAGATTTTTTTAAATGATATATATGCAAGACATGTTTACATGCCTGTGTGTACAAACACATCAAAAACAATGGGCTGACATTTACAACACACACATCTGCATCGCAAAAAACATTGCGTTTTTAGGCATGAGTGTGCAGGAGGCCTTAAAGTGCTGCACAAGCCAAGAGCATACAATAAGGGAAAAAATATGATTTTTTTTGTACTCACCATAAAATCCTTTTCTCTGTCGTTCATGGATGGACACAGCTCCTTAAATCTTGACCAGTGGGTTAAGTTCCGTCTATTAGGAAAGGACTAGGCAGACAGGTTAGTTATCTTTAAACATTTAACTTTAACAGAGTTGAACAGCTCCGCCCAGGGGGTGGTCACTCTGGTCATAACCACTCAGTTCGAGCAGTACAAACTTAAAAAGGAGGGGGTGGGTGCTGTGTCCGTTCATGGACGACAGAGAAAAAGATTTTACGGCGAGTACAAAAAATCCTATTTACTCTTTTCGTCCATGATGGACACAGCTCTTTAAATCTTGACAAGTGGGACGTCCCCAAGGCAGTGTCAGAAAAATCGAGGGGTGGGGAACAGCATCAAAAAATTTACTTCACCCCAAACAAGCAGAGCTCCTTAACGGAGGAGGTGCAAACTCAAACAGCGTCCTGGAAAAACCGTGCGGCCAAAGGAAGCATCCGAAGATGCATTTACATCAACCTTGTAAGATTTGGAAAAAGGTGTGGACGGACGACCAAGTCGCCGCCTTTACACACCAGCTTAATGTCGGAATACCCAGGAAGCACCAATTGCCCTGGTCGAATGCGCTGTGACAGGGAAAAGAGGGACAGCCCTTAAGGGCGTAGGCCTGGATGACGGTCTGCCTGATTCACCGAGAAATGGTGGCCGGCGAGACCACCAGGCCCTTCTGTGGACCAGACACCACTACAAACAGTGAGTCTGACCTCCGGACCGGAGCTGTAGCAGACAGGTACCACCCGCAGAGCACGTACCACGTCCAAGGTATGTAGCGCAGCCTCTTTGGGATGCGACAGTCGAGGACACAAGGACGGAAGTACAATGTCCTCATTCAGGTGAAAAGCTGAAACTACCTTCGGAAGAAAGGAAGGTTGCGGGCGTAGCACCGCTTTATCCTTGTGGAGGACCAAGTATGGCGATTTGCAAGACAAGGCCCGCCAACTCAAAAACACATCTGACAGATGTAATGGCCACTAGCAAAGCCACCTTCTGAGATAGTGTCAAGAGAGGAATTTCTCTGATGTTCTCAAAGGAGGTTCCTAAAGAACCGAGAGCACCATATTCAAATCCCATGGAGGAAGCAGTGGTCTAATTGGATAATCACATGTCGAACCCCCCTGCACAAACATACCCACCAGTGAGTGAGGCCGCCAAGGGTCATTGAAAGAAAACAGCCAAGGCTGAAATCCACGCTGTAAAACAGCAGGATCCTGGAAACTGAATACGTCCCTGGACACCACTCCATCTCTTCACACATAGAGATGTAGGCCTTCCAAGTGCAATGGTAGATCTTCCGCGAAGCAACTTCAGGGGGGGAAGAAAAGGCATAAATTTGACGATACTGACCCCACGGGGCCACCAACGCGCCTGACCAGGGCCGATCCTAGATGGGTGCGAGGGTGCAGTGCACCCAGGCGCCACAGAGGTGGGGGCGCTCAAGCGCCAGAGTGCTCCCCTCCCTCCTCCTCCATGTCGGTGTTCCAGTGGCGCTCTCTCCGCTGGTCACCACCTCGCCGCTGTTTCCTGGCTAGCTGCCCAAGTCTGTCCCCCTTCATCCTGTCAGAGATCGGAGCGGCTCACTGTATCTGTTTGGGGGCGCAGCGCAGCATTTAGTGTCACTCGCACTCAGCCACCTTGTTGCGGCTCAGGGATGGCAGCGGCTGAACGGTGATTGGAGGTGTCATGTGCGGTGGCAGGGGCTGGGTTGTTCTGGTAGTCCCCGTCTGAGCGCCTCTGCCTCGCTATTTTGAGTCACCGCGTCATCCTCTCCTCCTCCGCGCCAGACTGGATTCTCCCTTTTCCTCTATTGTGGCAGACAGTCTGGGACTGTAAGGAGGTCACTAAGATTTATCCTATGTTTGCAAAACCTGGAGAGGAACTTCCGAACCTTGAACTCTACAAGTTTTTCATATACTGTATTGCCTTTTCCTCTGTTTTTATGCATTGATTGATTACAAGGAATCATGTATAGTCTTTTACATGTAAAATAAACACAATGGTCTAGATTCACGTAGGGCGGCTTTACGTTGTGCGGGCGTAGCGTATCTTATTTACGCTACGCCGCCGCAACTTAGAGAGGCAAGTGCAGTATTCACAAAGCACTTGCGTTCCTAAGTTACGGCGGCGTAGCGTAAATGGGCCAGCGTAAGCGCGTGTATTTCAAGTAGGCAGGTCGTGAGCGTGTTGTATTTAAATTAAGCTTGACCCTATGTAGATGCATGGCCAAACGAACGGGCATGCATGCTCAGTATCGCGTCGTATTACGCCCAAAGATACGCCCGGCTCAATGCCTGTGACGTGAACGCACAGTCCCATTCACGTACGACTTACGTAAACCACGTAAAAAGATACGCTTGTTCCGACGTCCATACCTTGCATGGGCTGCGCCACCTAGAGACCAGCTTTTTCTTTTTATTCTGGCGTATGTCTTACGTAAACAGCGTAACTAATTGCGACAGGCGTACGTACGTACGTACGTCCGTGAATCAGCGTATCTCACGGCATTTGCATATTCTAGCGTAAAACAACGTACACGACCCTAGCGGCCAGCGTAAATATGCAGCTAAGATACGACGGCGTAGGAGACTTACGCCGGTCATATCTTAGCAACAGATAAGCGCATCTCATATTGAGAATACACTTATAGATACGACGGCGCAGCATTCGGACTTACGACGCGTATCTGGAGATACGCCGTCGTAAGTCTTTGAGAATCTGGGCCAATAACTTTTACTTTTAAGTGTATTTTGCTTGTTGATACTGAGATGCTCTATTTTTCTCTATTCCCATGGGGTAAACAGCTTTAGCAATTGTATCCACTTCCCTCCTTTACCCCCACTTATCCCCCAATGTTCCTCCTGCCACCCCACTTATCCGCAATGTCCCTCTGTCCCCCCTTATCCGCAATGTCCCTCTGTCCCCCCCAATGCTTCTCCTTTCCCCCCACTTATCCGCAATGTCCCTCTGTCCCCCCCAATGCTTCTCCTGTCCCCCCCACTTATCCGCAATGTCCCTACTGGCCCCCTAATGCTCCTCCTGTCCCCCCACTTATCTGCAATGTCCCTCCTGTCCCCCACTTATCCGCAATGTCCCTTCTGTCCCCCCCACTTATCCGCAATGTCCCTTCTGTCCCCCCCACTTATCCGCAATGTCCCTCCTGTCCCCCCAATTATCCCCAATGTTCCTCCTGGCCCCCTAATGTCCCTCCTGTCCCCCACTTATCCTCAATGTCCCTCCAGTTCCTCCTGTCCCTCCAATGTCCCTACTGGCCCCCTAATGTTCCTCTGTCCCCCACTTATCCCAAATGTTCCTTCTGTCCCTCCAATGTCCCTTCTGTCCCCCCACTTATCCGCAATGTCCCTCCTGTCCCCCCACTTATCCGCAATGTCTCTTCTGTCCCCCCACTTATCCGCAATGTCCCTCCTGTCCCCCCAATTATCCCCAATGTTCCTCATGTCCCTCCAATGTCACTACTGGCACCCTAATGTCCCTCCTGTCCCCCACTTATCCGGCAATGTCCCTCCTGTTCCTCCTGTCCCTTCAATGTCCATACTGGCCCCCTAATGTTCCTCATGTCCCCCCACTTATCCCAAATCTCCCTTATGTCCCTACTGGCCCCCTAATGTTCCTCCTGTCCCCCCACTTATCCCAAATGTTCCTCCTGTCCCCCCAATGTTCCTCCTGTCCCTCAACATTCATCCTGAACCCCCCCCACTTATCCTCATGTCCCTCCTGTCCTCTCAATGTTCCTCCTGGCCCCCCACTTATCCTCAATGTCCCTCCTGTCCCCCACTTATCCCCAATGTTCCTCCTGTCCCCCCAATAACCCCCAATGTCCCTACTGGCCCCCCCACTTATCCCAAATGTTCCTACTGTCCCCCAATGTTCCTCCTGGCCCCCCACTTATCTCCAATGTTCACCTCCTGTCCCCAATGTTCCTCCAGTCCCCCACTTATCTTTAATGTTCCTCCTGTCCTCCCAATTTTCCTCCTGTCCCCCCAACATTCCGCCTGACCTCCCACTTATCCCAGTGTCCCTCCCATCCTCCCAATGTTCCTCCTGTTCCCCCACTTATCCCCAGTGTCCCTTCCAATGTTCCTCCTGTCCCTCCAATATTCCTCCTATCCTCCCACTTATCCTCATTGTCCCTCCTGCCCCCCACTTATCCCAGTGTCCCTCCCATCCTCCCAATGTTCCTCCTGCTCCCCCCATTTATACCCATTATCCCACTTATCCGAAATGTCCAGCCACTCCCCCCACTTATCCCACATGTTCCCCTCCCCCACTGTCCCTCCTGTCCCACTTATGCCAAATGTTTCTCCTATCCTCCCATGTATCCCTAATATCCCCCACTTATCCCAAGGTGTCCCCCTCTCCTCCCACTTATCCCAAACATCCCCCCCACTTAGCACCAATGTTCCAACTCTTTACCAAGTTAGACATTAGCACATTGCCAACCCCCCCCCCATTTAACACCAATGCCCAATGCAGTCTCATGACCATCTCCTGTACTAGGTCTGCAGTCTCTGACCATCTACTGTACTATGTCTGCAGTTCTCTGACCATCTACTGTACTATGTCTGCAGTCTCTGACCATCTACTGTACTATGTCTGCAGTCTCTGATCATCTCCTGTAGTGTTTCTGCAGTCTCTGATCATCTCCTGTAGTGTTTCTGCAGTCTCTGCCCATCTCCTGTGCTATGTCTGCAGTCTCTGCCCATCTCCTGTGCTATGTCTGCAGTCTCTGCCCATCTCCTGTGCTATGTCTGCAGTCTCTGCCCATCTCCTGTGCTATGTCTGCAGTCTCTGCCCATCTCCTGTGCTATGGTCTGCAGTCTCTGCCCATCTCCTGTGCTATGTCTGCAGTCTCTGCCCATCTCCGGTGCTATGTCTGCAGTCTCTGACCATCTCCGGTGCTATGTCTGCAGTCTCTGACCATCTCCTGTGCTATGTCTGCAGTCTCTGACCACCTCCTGTACCATGTCTGCAGTCTCTGACCACCTCCTGTATTATATCTGCACTCTCTGACCGTCTCTTGTATCATGTCTGCAGTCTCTGACCTTCTCCTGTACCATGTCTGGGGACTCTTTCTAACAGACTCTCTAAACGAATCCCCCTCTGTGTGCATCAGAGAGACTCCATCCAGGTCTCATTAGTGTACACTCTTCCTATATTTTCTTTATTGTTAAAAGATCATGGGAGGATCCCAGGGTAACAAAGACTTCTTAGGGGAGCATCCCTGTGTTTAAGTCGTTTGCCATAGAAACATGAGTAGAGGGGAGGAGTTTGTAAGATGACAACGCCCATATTTCTGCACCCAGGGCGTCTGTGACCCTAGGATCGGCCCTGCGTCTGACGCGTCTGCCCAGGGATCTCTGGACCTGGCCACGAACCTCAACACCTTGTGATTGAGTCGAGAAGCCAGGAGATCACGTCCGGTGTGCCCCACCTCCGGCAAAGAAGTTGATACACCTCCGGATGTAACGACCATTCCCCCTGGTCCAGCATATGGAGACTTAGGTTGTCCGCCTGCCAGTTTTCTATGCCCGGAACGTAAAACAGCTGACAGAGATGGCATGCTCCCTCCCACCCACCGCAGGATTGTGAGCGACCTCCGATGCCACAGCCAAGCTACTTGTTCCCCCATGATGGTTGACATAAGCCACTGCCGTAGCATTGTCCGACTGGATCCTGATTGGACGCCCTTGAAGCCTTTGCGACCACAAGGAGAGGCACAGCCTGATCGCTGGAAGCTCTAGCACATTGATCGGCAGGCGGAATTCATCCGGAGTCCAACGACCCTGGGCCGACTGGACCCCCCAGACTCCCCCCCCCAACCTGTGAGGCTAGCCCACAAGAAATGGCCGCCAGCAGTGCAGAGAAATACTAAAAATGGCGTCGGAGCTGCAAAAATGGCACTTGAGCAGCGCGAAGTGGACGAGAAGGCCGTGGCAGAGAGTTCCCAGAGAACAGACCACCCCTCACAGAAAGCGGACCCCGACACTCCGCAGTCCCCAACAGGGACCCGGAGTCCACCCACAGGTACACCCTGGTCGCAGCGGCCCTTAGGGAAAGGGTAACAGAGAGCAGGGAAAGGGAGGACAGGAGAACTCCTTAATCCCGGGAATGCCCAGCTGTTCCATCACGCCGAGGCAGGAGGAACAGTACTTACCCGTCCTTGCGAGGACTTGCTGGCGCATCCCTGACAGACTTACAACCGAGTGGTACGGAGTAGCTGTCGGCCCGGTCCACTGTGAGTGAGACAGCAGCAGCCCCAGTAATATGTGGACCCTGGAGCATATGCTCACCGGCCACCCCTGGAGCCATGGGTATGTTATGGCCGACCAGTGCGTAGCTAAGGTCTGCTCACGCTCGATGGACAGACTGGGGGGACTACAAGGATCTATAATATCCAGCCTGTCGCCCAGCTGGCAGTTGATAGAAGAATCACGAAAATAAAAATGTCTTCAGGACTCTGGCCAAAGGGAGTCAGGTCCACCTCCTCTGCTAGGCATGCTGCAGGGTGAGGGGTTACGATCAGAGGGTCCGCCCCCTGGGCAGGGCTGTTCAACTCTGTTAAAGTTACATCTTTTAAGATAACTAACATGTCTGCCTAGTCCTCTCCTAATAGACGGAACATAACCCACTTGTCAAGATTTAAAGGAGCTGTGTCTGTCCATGGACGAAAAGAGAAAAGTATTTGATCACCTGCTGATTTTGTAAGTTTGCCCACTAATAAAAAAAAAAAGGATCTGTCTATAATTCTAATGGTTGATTTTAACAGTGAGAGACAGAACAAAAAAAAAACAGAAAACAGAATATAAAAAAAAATCTAATTTATTTTGCATTTTAATAAGTGAAATAAATATTTGATAACCCGATTATCAATCGCAATATTTATGGCTCCCAGGTGTCTTCTATACAGATATTGGAGCTGAGATTAGGAGCTCTCTTAAGGCTGGGTTCACTCTAGTGCGAATTGGATGCAGCCGAGTGTGCCCGGCTCTCAATGGAGCCAGTAACACATCTCCGTGGTGGCTGCGGAGCGAATTGCACTTTGCATCTTTTGCTCCATTTCAGGTCAGAATTCATGCAAAATTCAGGCCCGATTCATCCCTGAAACGGAGAAAAGGGATGCACCGGACCCCCTGCTGTGAGCCACACGCAAATTAAGTGTGAATCCAGCCTAAAGGGAGTGCTCCTAATCTTAGCTTGTTATCTGTATAAGACACCTGTCCATAGAAGTAATCAGATTCCAATTTCTCCACCATGGTCAAGAAGTCCAAAGAGCTGGGTGAAAGGGCGACAATGGTTGGTGCGATATTTCCCCTTTAAACAAACAAATCCAGAAAAATGTGTTTCAAAAAAAGTTATAAATTGATTTGCATTTTAAATGAGTGAAATAAGTATTTGACCCAATGCTGTATCCTGGCCTTGGCAAACAAGGTCCCAGGCCAGCACATTGCAGGGGGGCATCACGGAAAGAGTCCCCGCCGGCTTGCGGGGCAGACTGGGCTGAGAGGCAAATTAGTCTAGCGCCCCCATAAAGCGGCCACACTGCTTCTGGTATGCGGGAGGCCTGCATTCTAATTTTGACTATCCTATCATCCTGGACCACAAACCTTCCTCACTGTGATATGCATTTTCTGCTGCACCATTGCCATTGGCATTGTTATATCTTCTTAGTCCTCTCCATAAAATTATCAGAAATTTGTGCTTAAAGTAGAACTATAGAGGCCCCGCTGAGGAAGTTTGTGTTTGAACGTAACGCGTCACCCGCTCTGCTGTGCAGTCCACAAGATCACTACATGCTGCATTTTGTTTGCGAGTAGCCTGTATTTTAAATAAAACGCCTGTGTTTTTACTAAGCGGAGAGCACTTAGATTATTTCTTCTGTCTCCTACATACATACTTTGCCTGCCAAGTCCTAAAGTAGCGGTCTCTGTGGAAATATAAGCACCGTTTGGAGGATTCCTTTTGAGGATTTGATCTGTCTTAATATCTGCTTTGCATGACTTCCTGGTAATTACAGAGGTCCATGCCTGGAGGTGAGAGTACCTAGAGAGACTCCTGGTGGAGGGATTGTCACTTTTTGTGGATTTTTCAACACTGGTGGATTATTTTTATGGACTCATTTCACTTGCTACATGCTTAATTTATATTGAAATAATTTTTGAACATTTATTTGCACATCACCTGATTTATGGATTTTACTTGTTGCATGCCTATATCATTATTATCGTGATTTTTCACGTCATATTTTTTTGTTTAAAATTTATTGCGCTGCACTTTTTTCCTGTAGAACTATAGACAACACTTTTTTTTTCCATTTTGGATAGTAAGTGAGGGTTTAGAGCCCCTGTCAGTTTATTTTTTACCATCCCTGTCGCATTGCAGAGATATCCCTTCACTTCCTGCCCATAGCCAAACAGGAAGTGAGAGGAAATCTATGCAAATTAAGGGAATCCATTGACCCCCCCCCAGGCCCTTAGAACTAGTGTCCACACTTGAAAATTTCAGGCCGGGTCTTAAACAGGAGGGGTGTGGCCTTGACAGGAAGGGGGTGGGTCATATTTAAATTAGGGGGGTGCACGAGTTTTCGTCAGGCCTAGGGCAGCACAAAACCTAAATACACTACCGATTTGACCCCCTTTGCAAAACATGACTTGGTGCGAAACCCTTGTTGGCAATCACAGAGGTCAGACACATCCCATAAGGGATTTCTTTCCCACTCCTCTTTGCATATTCTCTTCAAGTCGTTAAAGTGATTGTTAACCCACAGAATTATATAAAACATTAAAAGTAATTTCAGCAGCAGGAGGGGGAAGGGGCAGACACAGTCACTTGCTGACAGGCATGAAGGGGGAGGGGGGGGCGACAGAAGAGACAGAGGCACATAAACCTGACCACAGTGTCAGGGTTCAGCAGCTCAACAGGTATTTTAGGTGAAATAGGGGGGCCAAATGTCACAGCACAAGTACTGTGCTACATAATATGCTTTAGCCACTTTTCGACTTGCTCCCATACATATATGGCGGCAGGGTGGCTCTCCTGCGCAAACCGATTTTATATATATATATATATATATATATATATATATATATATATACACACACACACACACACACACACACACATATATATATTGGCTCCTTTAAGAGTCATGGCAGGTGGCCACCCATGATCGCTGGCACAAGAGCCAGAATGGAGATTTGTGTGTGTAAACACGCAAATCTCTGTTCCGATAGGGGCGGAGAGACTATCGTGTGTTCCTACTAAGTAGGACAGCAATCTGGCTTCTCCTCTAGTCAGTCACATTCCCTCACAGTTAGAAACACACCTAGGGAACACACTTAACCGCTTGATCGCACCCCACTAGTGTTAACCCTTTTCCTGCCAGTGACATTTACACAGTATCAGTGCATTTTTATGGCACTGATCGCTGTATAAATGTCAATGGCCACAAAAAAAGTGTCAAGTTTCGATCTGTCTGCTGCAATGTCAGAGTCCTGCTACAAATCGCCGCCAATACTAGTAAATAAAAATAATAACATGCCAAACAAATGTCATAAATCTATTCCCATAGTTTGTAGACACCATAACTTTTGTGAAAACCAATCAATATATGATTATTGTGTACAGCGTTGCACGATCACGCAATTGTCAGTTAAAGCAACGCAATGCCATATCGCAAAAAAATGGCCTGGTTATTAAGGGGGCAAATCCTTCCAGGGCTGAAGTTGTTAAAGGAACAGGATGTATTTTTTTTAGGGTAACAAACACTAAGGTTTCGAGACTGACATTTAGTAACCCTCCACATATTTTCTATGGGATTAAAGTGGATGTAAACCCGATTCATGAAAATTTGAGCTGGGCACATCTCTCTTCAATGCACAGAGCTCCGCAGCCACCACAGGGATGTGTGAACTGGCTCCACTGAGAGCCAGGCACACTCTCCTGTCATGCAAAGTGGATGCAGGGAAACCAAAGCAGAGATCAATTATTTATATATTTGTTTATCTCATGCTTTCCAGGGTAGTGGAGATATTGTGATAGATTTCGGTAATATGCCTATTTGATAAGATGAGCTTATTCTTTTTGTTATCAGAACCACTAATAATGTTTGATATTTTCTTTATTGTTTATATTGTTGTTTTCGAATTGGTTTCTTTCTATATATATGCATGAATGAAATCATATTAGTACCTATTTTCCTTGATAACGATTTTGTCATATCAGGAATGAAATGAAGAGATGGTGTTTTTAAAGTTATAAGTACATCTTGGAACTTAAGGTTGACCATACAAAGACATGTTATTAAGAACAGATGTAATCCTCCCTTCTACTACCATTTCCTCTTTACTACACATTCCAAGCCTTTCCTGGATGTTTCATATTGGAGAAGCAATTGTGATTTTCTATAGGAAGTTCTACCCCTCCCCCTTTCCTGCTTTCTGAGTTGACAAGGAACTTCCTATGCTTGAATGACCGTATGGATTTTTCAAGAAGAACATGAATGCACTTGTGGGAAGAAACCATCCCTTAAATGAACTGGCCAATGAGAGGCTTCATGCCAATGATGGACTCACAGGGGGTGGGTGAAGATGGGTGTTTCTGTTTAATGTGAACCAATGAAAATGCATTCTGTGCTTGTGTGCTAAAAAATAAAGCTGTTGGGGCTTAGCTCGCTCTCTTGGCCGTTGAACGTTGGAAGGGGAGGATGTGGAATTTATTTTGTCTATGAATTACATTTTCTCACTTATAGCCATTTGAAATCAGCCGGCAGAAATGTGTACCCTGAGTTTGTCAGGATATCAATTAAGTAATGATTCTTCATCAGTTGACGCCCAACGTTTGTTTTGCTCTATTGGGGGGATGCAGCGCCCCGGGATTTGGTGGGGTGCATCTGTACGGATGGTGACTGATCACCTCCATGGCTGCGTTTTTTTTTTTGCAGCGATCTACTTCCGTGCAGGCGCACTTCAATTCTTTCGGTCGTGCTGCGCCTCACCCAATCAAAGATGGGGGAAAAGATTTTCTTGAGCAAAAATATTTAACCCATCGTTCTTTTCTGCCGGTTTTGACGTTTGTGTCTGTTTTATGTCTTTGATAATTGTGTTTTATGTTTCAGTGTTGTGTTAGTTTGAATGTGACTGTTTCAGGGGTCTATGTCTATAGGTGGACAGTATATTTCTTTCAGGGGTCCTGAGCCGGTGACGCATTGGTAAGTGTGTCTTGGGGTGGAGATGTTTATGTGTGCATGGCTGTCCCGGGCTCCTTCCATTATAAGCATCCGTGATTTACTGATGTTGGGTTAAGTGAGGTAGTATGCACATGTCAATATGGTCTGGTCTGAAAGAAGAGGGTTTGGGGGTTCGACAGTCACTGAGATAAGTGACTGAGTTTTTCCTTGACTAAGGTAAGTTCAAGGTGGTGGCTTGGGTAGTCGAAACGGAATATAGATTGCCACTAAGGAAGTTGGATCATTATGGGTTTGCTATACAATATGGCTTGTGCATATGTATACCAAATCTCTTTTGGTTAGCCTTCTTTTGGGGGGGCCACTGAGGGTTTTCTTTTTCATTTTTGGGGTTAGGGGTTTAACTTATGGGATTTTAAGCTAAATTGGGGTTACAATTTTTGGGGGTTAGGGGTTAGATTAGGGGCTGAAGAGAGCGTGTATTTTGTGTGTTCTGTGTAGTCCGTGCGTTTTATTTTTACATGCATTCTTGTTCTGAGGGCTGTAGCAGCCCACTATAAATGGCAGACATGCACGTGTTGCTGCAGGCAATTTTTTTCTTTTTCATTTCCATTCTCCCCCCCTCTCCAGGCTGTGTGGAGTTCTATCAGCAGACTTTTTTTTGGAGTTTCAGATTTCTCTGCTGGAGTCTCGCAGGCAGTGATGGCCGCCCCTCCCTGGTGGGGGGATAGAACTGGGTGTGTGAGGAATGTGGGAGGTCCGGACCCCCACATCCTGCTCCTTCCTTCCCCTCTCTCCCCCCCCAGGGAACAACGGAAGAGCAACCTTGAATAAAGTTTTTTTAACAAAAGGTTGAATTGGGATATTGCAACTGTTTCTGTACATTAAAATTGGTCTGTATATGCCTGTTACATTGTACGCTGATTTACTCAGATAATTCGATTTAACTAGAAATAATGGGATATTTCTCCAGAGGTTTAACAACTATGGAAGAGGACATTTGATGCACATAATAAGCATTGTTAAGTCTTTGTTTTTACAGTTAGAGTAACAGAAAAAATTGTGAGATCTAGTAACTTCTTCTACAGAGAAATTTAATTCTAGGAGAATTATGTGCCTCATGGTGCTGGGCTTAGTTTAGCAGCCCGTCCTGTTTTTTTTTTTATCCTTTTAATCGGATAGATTGAATGAGCGTTCTGTGGGGACCTGTCTCTACCTACCTGACGATGCATTGCATAACCTTTTACATAGAGGGCTTTTTGTCAGTTTTGGTTGTTGTAAGTGATACCCAGGGCTTGTTATTGTCTTTTCATTTCCCTCATGTTCTGCCCACGATGCCTGCTGGTGCCCCTTCCTTCCCCTCACGTTTCTGCCCAACTGTATGCCCAGCTGGAGGAAGCATGGGCCTGCCTCGGATGCTCTTCCTGCTGAAGGCTTTGTCTCGTTCTGAACGCAGATGGTGTGTCGCCTCCTGCCCGCTGCCCATACTGGATTCTGTGCCCTCCGGCCCACGGGCCTTCTTCTTCATGCCCTCCTTAGTCTGTCCAGGGGGTGGTAACTACAATGCCACTTCACTGGACAGACACGTAAGGGAGAGAGAATGATTAGAATGGAGTAGCAGACCTACCTGAAGGTAGAATCGCCTCATATGCTGTCCTGTGTGCCCCGACCTCAATGCCTTGACCTCATGGGGTGCCCAAAAGCGGTAGAGAGAGTGTGTAAAATCCTTCATGACTACAGAAGCTGTGTTCCACAAGTCACAAATGAGGGATGAGGAGATTCTGGGTATCACATTGAACAGGATACATTTTACATAGTACATTTAAATGGTTTTATTCCACATGCTGTGCCATGCCATCCTCAGGGTTTAAGTGGCCCCAAGGGGGGAGCATTCAATTCATTATCTTTTTTTTTGGAAATCTTGTGTGAGACAGTCTCTAGATTAGATTGTTACAAGCTATGATTATGTGACCCGCTTTTGAAAATAGGTAACTAATATTAGTGAAACGTTTTTTCTCGCATTTCTGATGTAAGGTACGATAATTACCAATATCCCTGGTGATGATTAAATAGGTTCCTTCGAAAATATTCTCTGGAGATGAGTGATATTGATGGACTGTGCCCACAAATCTGAATGAAACTATATATCTTTTTTCAAATACATGGGATTGTGACCACTGGGTTTGTGGGTTGGAATATCTCAAAGGGGGGTTCCCGGTTACATAGGTGTAATTAGTTAATTAATGTCAGAGTGTAAAGAACGTTCTCTAATGAGATATTTAAGTTTAAATTCTGCCTGTAAATGTTTATGAATATGTTACCTCAACAACTGAAAATATATTATGACATGTCAAAGCATAAACATGGGTTAGAACAAAGGTTTAATGGGAAAAATGTTGATTGAGATTGTGTTGAAATGGTAAACAACATGGTATTTTATATTTAACTGAAATCTACAGATCTGGTTGTAAGAATTAATAAGTAGAGGTTTGAGCAATGTTTACAACAGATTTCTAAACTTGGGTTTGGTTTATTATAAGGTTCCCCAGAGAAAACATATTAAAATATGAAAGTTATGTTCAATCTAACAACTTTATAAAAAATATTATTATAAAAATTAGTAAAAATAAAAAAATAAACAAGTGTTAAAAGTTATTATAAAGTGACATTTCGGATAAAATATAGATATTGAAGTGACATTATCGAAAGAAAACATGGTCGGTTCATGCGCAGGACTGGTCAGTGGATTTATGAGATTTGTCCTCTAAGCGATCGTTTGTCGCTATTGGAGTAAGGAATGTCATGTTATAAGTGATTGTACATGATTTTTGGCAGATGTACAAACCAAATTATGTTTTAAAATTTTTGAAAAAAGAGTTAAAAATGAGAAAAACGATGCATTCGATTGTATTGTATTGTATATGGTCTAAAACTTTGTACAATCTGCTCCAAGCATGGGGGGGGGGACAGATGTTTCCTCTTAAGAGCTTGTTTTAAGTGATTTTCCCTAAGCAGATGCTGAAGATCAGATACATGGTCTGACACACTGGTGTCAGTACTAGCGTTGAAACCAGACACCCAGTAACATTCTCAGCTGCCTGTGATTTAAATGCTCTTTGCAATGTTTGAAAGTAAAAGTTTTATATTTGTCTGAAGTAAATATGTTATGAACTATAAAAGCATATTACAGGGTAAATCTTTCTTTAATAATAAAAGGTAATTTGTACACAATCATTAGAAGATCTGAAAGAAAATGCCCTTATTAATAAAATATTATTTTTCTCTCTCTTTTTCTCTTTCTTTCTTTTCCTTTCTTTCTTTCTTTCTTTCTCTCTCTCTCTTTCTTTCTCTCTCATTCTTTCTTTCTCTCATATGTTACTAAACTGTAGGTTTTTGCACCATTTGTTTTGAAGAATACCTTACTTTTGAGGGTGTCATTTTAAAGAGAATGAAATATGTGTTAATCTGCATAGCTTAAGAAAAGTCAGTTTAAAATAGTTTAAAAATAAAAATACAACATGGATAGATGATGCGGTATGATACAGCCATATTTATGGAATAAAAATGTCACTTTCTAGCTTCAGATTGACGAATGTATTAATGGAAGGATAATTGATCTCTTATATTTGGATCCATGTAGGGGAACAATGAAACTTCTGTATGTTCATTTATGCTGAAGCTGCTTTGTTTGTTTAAACAACCATATTTACAAGAATATTCATGCTGCATGATCAGTCCTGAAAACTAGTGTAATGTAATAAAGTTCCTTTAGGAAATAAAATATTTAGGACAGAGCCCAAATATAAAATTAAAATGCTAATGAAGGGAAATATAGCAATTATGTGGGAATGGATGCTTTTATGAAATTAATTTAGTAATGGGAATGTAGATTGGATGGATAAATTATGGTTGCTATGGTCAATAGAGGTTTGTTAACTGTAAACAAGGATGCATTCCAGTATGTTACTGAACACTAGAGGCCACTGTCACAAATGACTTTGTATAATATTATGGCCTAATATACATGTTATTAGTAAAAAGGGAGGGGTGCATCTGGAATCATACCTGCGGACAGCATTTGGGTGATACACATTTGTGCTCGGTATAGCAATTTTGTTTATATTGGTTATGATAATGTTTGTTATATTGACCGTGTCCTCCATTACCATCCTTGTCTGTTAAGAATAACAAAGAGAATGTAGGGACATTACTTCTCAAATAGACATATTAGGGGGGATTGTGATAGATTTCGGTAATAATGCCTATTTGATAAGATGAGCTTATTCTTTTTGTTATCAGAACCACTAATAATGTTTGATATTTTCTTTATTGTTTATATTGTTTTCGAATTGGGTTTTTTCTATATATATGCATGAATGAAATCATATTAGTACCTATTTTCCTTGATAACGATTTTGTCATATCAGGAATGAAATGAAGAGACAGGTGTTTTAAAGTTATAAGTACATCTTGGAACTTAAGGTTGACCATACAAAGACATGTTATTAAGAACAGATGTAATCCTCCCTTCTACTACCATTTCCTCTTTACTACACATTCCAAGCCTTTCCTGGATGTTTCATATTGGAGAAGCAATTGTGGATTTTCTATAGGAAGTTCTACCCCTCCCCCTTTCCTGCTTTCTGAGTTGACAAGGAACTTTCCTATGCTTGAATGACACGTATGGATTTTTCAAGAAGAACATTAAATGGATTTGTGGGAAGAAACCATCCCTTAAATGAACTGGCCAATGAGAGGCTTCATGCCAATGATGGACTCACAGGGGGTGGGTGAAATGGGTGTTTCTGTTTAATGTGAACCAATGAAAATGCATTATGTGCTTGTGTGCTAAAAAATAAAGCTGTGGGGGCTTAGCTCGCTCTCTTGGCAGTTGAACGTTGGAAGGTGAGGATGTGGAATTTATTTTGTCTATGAATTACATTTTCTCACTTATAGCCATTTGAAATCAGCCGGCAGAAATGTGTACCCTGAGTTTGTCAGGATATCAATTAAGTAATGATTCTTCATCAATATCTGGGGTCTTATAGACCCTGGGTGTCTCCATAAAGAGGACCCACCATGCCTTATTTCTACCACAAGGGATGTTTATCACTTTTATTCCTATCACAAGAAATGTAAAACAAAAAAATAAAAATAAAAGGGACAGTGCAAAAAACAAAAACACAAATTGTGCACTTCTGGTTGGAGGTTACGCCCGCATATGTAAATGGTGTTTGCACCATACACGCGAGGCCTCTCCATGAACATTACAGTGAGAGCAATAATTGTAGTGCTAGACCTCCTCTAACTCTAAACTGGCAATCTGTAAAATGTAAAGCACTGCCTATGGAGAAAAAAAAATAAAAATCAGGATATGTGTTATTTTTTTTGCATTAAAATTGTGCATTTTTTTCCCAAAAAATGCGTTTGAAAAATCACTGCGCAAATACCACATGACATAAAAAATTACAACGACCACCTTTCTATTCTATAGGGTATCTGCTAAAAAATATTATAATATATATATATAAATATATATAATATATGTGTATGTTTGGGGGTTCTGAGTAATTTTCTAGCAGTAGAGAAATGTCAGAATTGGCCTGGGTAGGAACTGGTTAAAATCATTATGGGCTTGAAGATGAGTTAAATCCCCAAACAGTATATATTTCTGCAAACAGGAGAATGAAATGGTGGTAGTTTTTTTTTATACAATTTGATATTATTGCATTAGTTTATCAAGCACAACTTTGTAGTACAATACTGTAAAGTTCATTTTAGTGCACTTGAATGCAATATATTTTTGACAAAATATAAAAGAGGTTGTGCTATGTAAATAGAAGCCAACATGTAAAGCCTTAACCACTTGCCCACCAGGTAAATTCTGGCACTTCTCTCCTTCATGTGAAAATCACAATTTTTTTGCTAGAAAATTAATCAGAACCCCCAAACATTATATATTTTTTTTTAGCAGACATCCTAGGGAATAAAATGGCAGTCATTGCAATACTTTTTGTCACACCGTATTTGCGCAGCGGTCTTACAAGCGCACTTTTTTGGGATAAAAATCACTTTTTTTAATTAAAAAATAAGACAACAATACATTTTGCCCAATTTTTTTATATATTGTGAAAGATAATGTTACGCCGAGTAAAATGATACCCAACATGTCACGCTTAAAAATTGCGCCCGCTCGTGGCATGGCGTCAAACTTTTACCCTTAAAAATCTCGATAGGCGACGTTTAAAAAATTCTACAGGTTGCATTTTTTCAGTTGCTGAGTAGGTCTAGGGCTAGAATTATTGCTCTCACTCTAACGATCGCGGCGATACCTCACTTGTGTGGTTTGAATACCGTTTTCATATGCGGGCGCTACTCGCGTATGCGTTTGCTTCTGCGCGCGAGCTCGTCGGGACGGGGCGCTTTAAAAAATTTTTTTTTGGTTTTCTTATTTATTTTTATTTAGTTTTATAATTTTTTACACTGAAAAAAAAAAATAAAAAAAATTGATCACTTTTATTCCTATTACAAGGAATGTAAACATCCCTTGTAATAGAAAAAAGCATGACAGGTCCTCTTAAATATGAGATCTGGGGTCAAAAAGACCTCAGATCTCATAATTAGACTTAAATGCAAAAAAAAAAATAAAAAAAAAAAAGTCATTTTTTCAAATGACAAAAAAAAAAATGTTTCTTTAAGAGGCTGGGCGGGACTGACGTTTTGACGTCACTTCCGCCCAGCAGAGCTATGAGGACGGGTGAAGGAGATTTCTCCTTCAGTCCCGTCCCCGCTCAGCTGCCGGACACATCGGATCCCCTCCGCCGCTACCGACGGCTCCGGTAAGCGGCGGAGAGTGCGGGAGAGCGGCGGGAGGGGGGGGGCCCTCTCCCGCCACCGATAACGGCGATCTCGCGGCGAATCCGCCGCGGAGACCACCGTTATCGTGTACACCACCGCCCCCTGAAAAGATGAATGTCTCGGTTGTGGCAGCAGCTGCTGCCGTTATCGAGATATTCAACTTTAAAAAGGAGGACGTCTTTTTGACATGGGGCGGTGGTCAAGAGGTTAAAATTGTGTGTGCCCATAAAATGGCAACAAACGTTGACATTTCCATAGGTGGTGCTTTACTAGGTTTCCTCGAGAGGTTACTTCAACAATGAGCAATTTCTGCCTCTCAGAAAAGTTTCCACTGACACTATTGATCTTTTTAGCCATCTTTGAGGGAGTAATACCTCCCAGTGACCACAAGTGTAAGGAGCATTCTTCTCACTGATCATCTCACCAATGGATCATTAGTTGTAGATATAGTCATTTTTAGCAGTGTTCCCGAGACTGGAAATTTATTTTAAGGGTATTTTAAGGGTTCCTCTGCATTGAAAAGGTTGAGGAAGGCTGCTCTAACAGTGCATTAGCTTAAAGATAACTGTAAATGATGGCCCTACATCTATTGCTCCTACTCAGGCATGCACGGCGATATGCAACACATGTAGCACAATAAAAGTTTTCGTACGTAGGCACCCACAAGATATGCAAAAAAAATGTCTTTCTTCTTAAGTGCTTCGATATACCTCTAGTTTTTTCCATGTAACTTTACTGCTATCACCTAGGGGAGCAATAGCTCCCTATGCAATATTATACATATAGTGACAGATTCTCTTTTAATGAGACATAAGGGGGTCTATTGGACCCCTGATATCTCCCCGGCTGTCTACTAAAATGAATGAAATGTGCACAGTGCCCAGTTAAGGTGACAAAATCCTCATTGCTTCGGGTACTTGCTAGCTACAGGAGGTCAAAAAACATGTGTCCTGGTTTTCTTCCCCTCTACCAGGTGACACCTGGGTGGTTGCAGCACTTTTTGGGGTCTGTGGAAGCAATCTGGCACCTGTACAGCAGCCTGATTGCTTCCATCTGCAGGCTGACAGTTGGCTTGTGAAATGTACATGCATTACCCATTTCTGTAGCAACCCTGATTGTGTGTAAACCCCTTGATGTTGCTGACATAGGTCACGTGCAGTGAAAGGGTTAAAGCATATCTCCCAACTGTCCCTGATTACCCTCTGCCAAAATTGATCCATGTCTCGAGGTCCCAGCAAATCAGGGTCCCAGAATGCCCACGTGCAGGGTGTCTTGGTTCCCGCATACCGTGAGCTAACCCTGCTTGGTCTTCCCCCTGCAATGCCTGTCTGACAGCAACCTAACCACCACTTCTCCATAGCCCTGCTCTGCCCCTTCCTGCCAATCTGCATGCAGTGTCATTGCTCCGTTGTCCTTGATGAGTAGGGGCTCCGCAGCATCACCAAAAATCGGTGTAGTATAAGAGTAAATTAGTATAAAGGCATCTGGAGGAGAGAAGGCTCCACAGCCGCCCACAAAGTCAAGTTTCTGGGACCATCGGGGGAGGGATGGAGCTGGAATGGCATCAGGGGATGGATGAAGCCGGGTGGCATGAGGTGAATGGGTGGAGCTGGGGTGGGATTGGGGGATGGATAGAGTTAGGATGGGATTGGGGGGGGGGAGATGGATAGAGTTGTGATGGGATCAGGAGATTAACCACTTCATTACTGGGCACTTAAACCCCCTTCGTGTCCAGACCAATTTTCAGCGTTCAGCGCCGACGCATTTTGAATGACAATTGCACGGTCATACAACACTGTACCCAAATTATATTTTTATCATTTTTTCCCCCACACAGAGCTTTCTTTTGGTGGTATTTGATCATCTCTGCGATTTTTATTTTTTGCGCTATAAACAGAAAAAGACAGATTTTTTTTACTTTTTGTTATAATAATATCGCATTTAAAAAAAAAAAAAAAAAGTTTTTTTCCTCAGTTTAGGCCGATACGTATTCTTCTACATATTTTTGTTACAAAAAATCGCAATAAGCGTTTGATTGGTTTGCGCAAAAGTTATAGCGCCTACAAAATAGGGGATAGATTTATGATTTATTTTTATTTTTTTACTAGTAATGGCGGCGATCTGCGCTTTTTTTGTCAGGCCTGCGATATTGCGGCGGACATATCGGACACTTTTGACACAATTTTGGGACCATTCACATTTATACAGCAAACAGTGCTATAAAAATGCACTAATTACTGTATAAATGTGACTGGTAGGGAAGGGGTAACACTAGGGGGTGAGGAAGGGGTTAAATGTATTCCCTGGGTGTGTTCAAACTGTGTGGGGGGAGGGAGGTGACCGATGCTGTGGGACACAGATCGGTCTCCTCTCCTCTGACAGCACGTGGAGCTTTGTGTTTACACACAGAGCTCCACGTCCCTGCTCTGTTCCCGCCGATCGTGTGTACCCGGCGGACATCGCGGCCGCCAGGTACACGCATCGGCTTCCCAGCGATGCGCCGGGACAGTGTTTACCTGCGGCGTGCGCGGGTAATGTAAACAATAGGACGTCCACTCGGCACATCAGGTCCGCGCTGCAAGACGTCTTTTGTCTATAGCGCGGATCTGTAGTGGTTAATGGAGCTGGGATGAGATCGGGGGGACGGAAGGAGCCAATATGGGATCGGGTGAATGGATAGCTTTGGGATGGGATCATAGTTACATAGTAAGTGAGGTTGAAAAAAGACACAAGTCTAACCTATGTGTGTGATTTTATGTCAGTGTTACATTGTATATCCCTGTATGCTGTGGTCCTTCAGGTGCTTATCTAATAGTTTCTTGAAACTATCGATGCTCCCTGATGAAACCACCACCTGTGGAAAGGGAATTCCACATCCTTGCCACTCTTACAGTAAAGAACCCTCTGCGCAGTTTAAGGCTAAACCTCTTTTCTTCTAATTTTAATGAGTGGCCACGTGTCCTATTAAACTACCTTCCATGGTGAAGCTGCATAAGGTGAGGGGGGAAGAAAAGGACAAGGTAAAGGGGGTGTCAGAGGGTGCATAAAATGAGGGAGCAGATACTGCAAAAGGTGAGGGGTGAGCTGCACAAGGAGGAGGGAAGAGAGGAAGAGAAGGAGGGGAAGTGGGGGGGGGCATGGGAAAGCTGCAGAAGGTCAGGGGAGGTTCACAAGGTGAAGGAGGGGAGGAGGACAAGGTGGGAGGTATCAGGGGTTGCACATGATCAGGGGGAAGGATGGAGCAGGGATAAGATCAGGGGGAAGGATGGAGCCGGGATGGGATCAGGGGAAAGGATGGAGCCGGGATTGGGATCAGGGGAAAGCATGAAGCCAGGATCAGGATTGAGCTAGGATGGGATCAGGGGATGGATGAGCCGGGTGTGATGAGGTGAATGGATGGAGTCGGGGTGGGATTGGGGGATGGACAGAGTTGTGATGGGATCAGGAGATTGATGGAGCTGGGATGGGATAGGGTGGATGGATGGAGCCAATATGGGATCAGGGAATGGATAGCGTTGGGATGGGATCATAGTTAGATGTGACTTCAATAGACATAGCAACACAAATGTCTATCAGGTAGCACCTGAAATCGCACTGACCTTGTCACATAGTAGGTGAGGTTGAAAAAAGACACAAGTCCAACCTATGTGTGTGATTTTATGTCAGTATTACACTGTATATCCCTGTATGCTGTGGTCGTTCTGGTGCTTATCTAATAGTTTCCTGAAACTATCAATGCTCCCTGCTGAAACCACCACTTGTGGAAGGGAATTCCACATCCTTGCTGCTCTTACAGTAAAGAACCCTCTGCACAGTTTAAGGTTAAACCGCTTTTCTTCTAATTTTAATGAGTGGCCACACGTCTTATTAAACTCCCTTCCGTGGTTAAGTTTTATCCCTATTGTGGGGTCACCAGTACGGTATTTGTAAATTGAAATCCTATCCTCTCTCAAACATCTCTTCTCCAGAGAGAATAAATTCAGTGCTCGTAACCTTTCTTCATAACCAATATCCTCCAGTCCTTTTATTAGTTTTGTTGCCCTTTTCTGTACTCATTCCATTTCCAGCCAGGGGCGGACTGACAACTGATGGGCCCCCCGGGCAATAGGAGATCCTGGAGCCCCCTATCCCCGCCCATGTGTTCCCACCCACACTCAAGCAGCAACCACACAAATCCCCACAATTATATTGCACGGACCACACTACATGCGTTCATCACAGAATTTCTCTGCACTATGTTCAAAATAAAATGTTTATTATAGAATATAAAGAAAAATAAACTTACATTAAAGTTCAACAACGGTATATTTCCAAAAGAAGGTCATTGTAAAGGCTTATTTTTTTTGACAAACATGTCATACTTGCCTCCACTGTGCAGTTCGTTTTAAACAGAGTGGCCCCCGATTCTCCTGTTCTGGGTCCCCGCGTGGTTCTCGCGGCTCCTCCCCACATCAGATAACCCCCTAGGAGAAGCGCTCTCCCGGGGGGGGGGGGGGGTTACCTTGCGGGACATTCTTCCCACTGATCACCAATGTGAGGAACATTCTTCTCACTGACCACCAATGTAAGGAACATTCTTGTCACTGACCACCAATGTAAGGAACATTCTTGTCACTGACCACCAATGTAAGGAACATTCTTCTCACTGATCAACAATGTAAGGAACATTCTTCCCACTGATCACAAATATAAGGAACATTCTTCTCACTGACCACCAATGTAAGGGACATTCTTCTCACTGACCACCAATGTAAGGGACATTCTTCCCACTGACCACCAATGTAAGAAACATTCTTTCTGCTGACCACCAATGTAAGGAACATTATTACCGCTGGCCACCAATGTAAGGAACATTATTCTTACTGACCACCTATGCAAGGAACATTCTTTCTGCTGACCACCAATGCAAGGAACATTATTACCGCTGACCACCAATGTAAGGAACATTATTCTTACTGACCACCTATGCAAGGAACATTCTTTCTGCTGACCACCAATGTAAGGAACATTATTACCGCTGACCACCAATGTAAGGAACATTATTCTTACTGACCACCTATGCAAGGAACATTCTTTCTGCTGACCACCAATGTAAGGAACATTCTTTTTTTTGTTGTCCAAAAAAGTTAATTAATCAAAATTTGACACATACAGTCCAAAGTACCACAATCTTATCAAATATAGCAAACACATACAAGGCCATAAACAATACAGCACTGTAATTAAACAGGGATCAACATTCTGAGAGGTCGTACAGCCGCAGCCAACCACCACACCACCCCCTGGCCCCCATCTGCACCAGGTCAACCCTCCCCCATACACCAGTGCGCGCCCATCTTAAGCAGCATATTCAACCCACATCTAGCTCTAAAATCTGTCCATGATTAGGTCACCCGGGGCTAGCCCCGGTTTTCCCAACCACAGGTCCCACAGCTTTTCAAACTTTCCAGAGCATCCCCCATGTTGGTATACAACCTTCTCCATTCTCAGTGCATTACCAAGTGTAGTGGTCCATTCCCTGACTGTGGGGGACGCCTCGGATTTCCAATGCTGCATGATCAGTTTTCTGGCCATAAAAAGGGCCTTGGTGAGTGCTTCCCTAATATGGGGTTCCCATTCCAGCTCATCTAGAAGATTCAGGAGACATTGTTTAGGATCTAATGGGATCGAAACCTGGAATACTGCGTTTAGTGTGTCTGTCACCCCCTTCCAATAGGCATGCAACTTGGGGCAGCGCCAGAGCATATGTATCAAGTCCCCATGGTCCCTTTTACATCTCGCACAAGTCGGTGTGGGCCGCAATCCCATATCATACAATCTGTGGGGCGTGTAGTATACTCTTAGGAGTGTATATAATTGTGTCAGCCGCTGTGTCACATTCAGGGAACAAATGGTAACCGACTGCAGTGCCTCCTCCCACTGATCCTCGTCCAGGGGCCCTACATCAACCTCCCACTTTCTTCTAACTGTCAGGGGGGTTTTGTGAGAAATTTACGAAGCAGTGTACTGTAGCTCTGGGAAATAAAACCCTTAGACGTCACTGCACTCTTAAGCTGCGAAAGGATTGGAAGGGAATCCACATGCCATTCCGAGGCCCTGGACTGAGCAACAAATGCATGTTTAAGTTGCACATAGTAAAAGAGCATGTTCGCTGGTAATTGATATGCCTCCCTCAGAGTCTCAAAAGGCAATAAACCACCACTCCCCAGAATCTGTGTCAAGTAGTGGATCCCATACCTCTTCCATCTTTCCCCCTGTTGCAATTTTGCTAGCTCGGGATAGGAATCATTTGCCCAAATGGGGCTGAACTCGGTGATACCCGAGGCCCCTTGTAAATATTTAGTTTTATTCCATATATTCTGCATTAAGCTATACGTGGCAAAGCTTTTATGGGACCTTTCAAGGAACATTCTTCTTACTGACCACCAATGTAAGGAACATTCTTTCTGCTGACCACCAATGTAAGGAACGTTCTTCCCGCTGACCATCAATGTAAGGAACATTATTCGCACATACCACCAATGTAAGGAACATTCTTTCTGGTGACTAATGTAAGGGACATTCTTCCCGCTGACCACCAATGTAATGAACATTCTTCCCGCTGACCACCACTGTAAGGAACATTATTCTTTTTTTTTTTTTTTTTTTTTTTTACAGAGATGTTTATTGAAATACAAATCGACATTACATTTTCAAAGTATAAAAGACATAGATACAACTTAATACAAGAAAGTCAGCATAATATCCACTCAGAATTGGGGACCTAATCCTCGAGCAGGTATAATATTGCAGAGTACACACATCATATCCCTAACAGACTGAGAATTCCATTGGCTGAAAAAGGACAACTCCTTACCCTAGTGCAAAACCTGTATAAATGAAGGGTAAGGCAAATCGTGGAAAAAAACGAGGGGGGGGGGGTGGGAAGGATGAAGAGGAAACTAACCAGGAACATAACACTCAAAGAACCTAAACTCTCTCCTCGTATCAGCTCAGTATATCTCAACCATTACCATCTATTCATCCCGACCAGACCTTGTCAAACTTCACCGGGCATTGCCTACTCTGATATGCGAGTCTGTAAAGTAGGAGGACCGAGTTTACTGATAGGCACCAGGATTCCCTTGTGGGCGGTTCCGCCAGTTTCCACCCAAGGAGGATCTCCCTCCTGGCATAAAACAGGGAGAATGTCATACAGAGCTCAACATATTCCTCTAAACCTCCTCCAGGTGACCAAGCAGAAGAGTCAGGGGCTCAAGCGGGATCTGCATCCCACACACCTCTGTAAGAGTATCAGCAACATCCCGCCAGTAAGGTTGAAGCTTAGGGCAGGACCAGACAGACCATGTTCCAGAATGAACTCTCCTCCACTACACCTGGGACACTTTGGGTCTCTAAGAGGGAATATACAGGCTAGTCTCTGTGGGGTGTAGTATGCACTATGAAGGAATTTTAATTGTGTGAATCTGTCCTTTGCCGCTATCATCGATGGAATGAATGTAGCAACACACTCCTCCCATATTTCCTCATCAAGGGCAGGCATGTCCCCCTTCCATTTGTCGAGGGATTGGGTCGGCTTTACGTCATATGCCGCCGTCAGGTACAAATATAGGGAAGAAAGGGGCCTCCCCATGGCACTGGAAGACACGCTCCACCGAGTCCGACTCCAAGATTATACGTTCCGGGAACTGAGCTCCAAAGGCGTGTTTCAACTGCCAGTACCTAAACTCTCATGATCGAGGTATGGAATACAGGGCCCTCAGGTCGGGAAACGTCATCAGTCTACCTTCCATGACTATGTGTTTCAAGGTCAAGATCCCCTTTCGTGCCCACAGGGAGGGATCTGGCAAAGTGTGTAAGTGGGGGAGCATCGGGTTCTCCCATAATGGCATGTGGTGGGAGACATGATAGGGTTTATTGTAGACTGCCCTAGCCTCCTGCCAGACCCACACCGTAGTCCGCATAGGAGTGGTCATAGAGGGAGAAGCCTTCCTCCCTCTAAATACGAGGTTACTAAGGGCCGCATAAGAGCCCAGCGTAGCTGCCTCCAGGGTAACTGCCGGGTTAGTCTGGGTTGGGAAAACCGCCAGCAGACGGTGACAAGAACAGCGGCCCAGTAGTAAATCAGAAAATTGGGGAGCGCCAGCCCCCCCCCCCCGAGAGGGGGAGGTAGAGGATACGCTTTGCCACTCTGGGGGGTTTCCCGGCCCAAACGAAGGCTATCAGCAGCCCCTCCAAGCTTTTGAAAAAACTCTTGGGAAGGTGGACTTCCTTAAAAAAATAAAAAAATATTAGGCAAGCACACCATCTTCAGCAAGTTAACCCTACCCACTTGCGTAAGGGGGAGAGAGCACCAGGCAGTACATTTAGCGGTAACCTGGTCCATTAGGGGTTGTAGGTTGCAGGTCATGTATTTAGTCATCTCATTAGAGACCTGAATCCCCAGGTATCTGAAATCTCCTACTCCTAGGCAGGCAAAGTTTGGAGAGAAAAAAGGACCAACTTGTCCCAGTTGATGCGCATGCCAGAGAAGACGCTAAACTGAACGAATACGGATAGGGCCCTATGAAGCGAGGAAGATGCGTCTGCCAAATAAAGCAGGGCGTCATCCGTGTAAAGTGAAATTTTTACTTCGATGACTCCTACCGGAATACCCTTTACCTCCCTGTCTGCTCTAAGAAGGGCGGCCAGGGGTTCCATCGCCAGAGCAAAAAGTCCCGGGGAGAGGGGACATCCCTGCCTCGTTCCACGATTCAGCGGGAATGTATCCGATAAGCAGGCATTCGTATACACTCTGGCTTGCGGATTGGCATACAGCATTTTAATCCATAGCTGGAATTTAGGACCCAGGCCGAATTTAGAAAGGACTGCGCATAGATATCTCCACTCACTGGAATCGAAGGCCTTCTCCGCGTCCAGAGAGGCCACCAACCCTCCGCCCTCCCCACCTGCTCTAGCCATGTGGGTGAAGGGACGCCGTATATTGATGTCGGTCCCTCTGACTTGCATGAATCCTGTCTGGTCAGGATGAACCAACACTATGATGACCGTGTTGAGCCTGTTGGCTAGAACTTTGGCCAGGATCTTCGCATCCACATTAATCAATGAAATAGGCCTGTAAGAGGAGCAGATGGAGGGGTCCTTTCAGGGTTTTGGTATCACTACTATGACTGCCTCGCCCATTGAGTGAGGGAGGGACTGTAGTTCCGCCGCTCTCGTTATCATAGTGGTACCTAGTAGTCAAAACGGATATTGCTTATAAATCTCTATTGGTATACTGTTGGGCCCAGGGGTTTTGCCTGACTGCATATTTTTCAACGCCTTAAGCGTCTCCTCAACCGTGAGAGGGCTGTCCAGGACCCCCCTATGCTTATCCGTCAGGACAGGGATGTCAACAGCCTCCAAATAGGAGAGCAACTCGTCCTCACCATAGTTCACTCTGGAGAAATAAAGAGAGACCTAGTAGGAGACGAAACAGCTATTGATCTCCTCAGGGGTGTACAAGAGATCTCCACTAGGTCCAAGGATATAGGGAACACTGGTCCCCCCGGACTGTTCTCTGAAGAGCCAGGCCAGAAGTTTGCCTGATTCCTCTCCTTGCTCAAATTTGCGTTGGGATTGTGCAAGCAATTTCTTTTGAAATACCGGGTCAGGTATTGCAATCTAGCGTAATGTTGGGGGTCCCAGGATCCTACATACAACGTCTCTTGTATGACAGCCACAGATTCAATTTTAGTTAAGGCAGACCTCCTCTCTTTCCTAACCCTGGCAATGATGGTCTGGTACTGCCCCCTCGTGAATGCCTTAAAAGGCGTCCCACACCACCGTGGGCTCCGCCGAGCCTGCGTTTTTTACCCAGACTCCCTCCAGCAACTCCCCAAACTGAGCATCCACATCAGGGTCCAAGACCCAGAACCTGGATAGCCTCACAGGGGGGCCGGGGTTGCCCAGCTTCAAGAGGAGGGGAGCATAATCCAAAATACCCCATGGCAAGATTTTGATATCCTGGACCCTAGACAGGACCGACCTACCCACAAATACTAGATCAATGCGCAAGAATGTGAAGCTGAGTGACAGGTGTAGGCCCTAGAATGGGGGTAACCTCCACATATCCGACAACCCATAGTTTTCAGCCCAAGTCTGGAGGCCTGAATAGTGTGTGGTAGCACTAGCCATCCTATCCAGAGCAGGATTCAGAGTCATATTAAAGTCCCAGAGCAAAACCACGTGGTCTGCTGCAAAGTCAGCTAAGGAACATTATTCTTACTGACCACCAATGTAAAGAACATTCTTTCTGCTGACCACCAATGTAAGGAACAATATTCTTACTCACCACCAATGTAATGCCGCGTACACACGACCGTTTTTAATGTCCTAGGAAAAAAAAAAAATTTCAACACGATTCTTGTCAAGCATGCCTTGCATACACACGATCGTGAAAAAAAATTGCTGGAGCAAAGCGCGGTGACGTACAACATGTACGACGGCACTACTAAGGGGAATTTCCATTCAGATGGCACCACCCTTTGGGCTGCTTTTGCTGATTTTGTGTTAGTAAAAGTTTGGTGAGAGACGATTCGTGCTTTTCAGTCTTCGTGCTTTTCAGTCTGTTACAGCGTGACGAATGTGCTATCTCCATTACAAACGCTAGTTTTACCAGAAGGAGTGCTCCTGTCTCCTAACTTGCTTCTGAGCATGTATTTTTTTTTCGTCGTTAAAGCCTACACAACAACGTGAAAAACTACGAGAAAAATGAGAGCATGTTCTACATTTTTAATGCCCATTTTTCTGAGGGTAAGAAGAGCTATGCTTTCGGATCCATCCAAGATGCCAAATAATTTATGCTGAAACTGGATTGGACCTGGGCCTCATGCACGAGGCGTCGCCTGCAATGTCTCTCTTCGGAGGACTGGGCTCTAGGATCCAGCACTTTCGCTCTATATGCTAAAAGTCCTGGTAAGAGTCTTTTACAAGGCCCAGGGGAGAGGTCTCCTTTAAATAGGAACCCATATCCCTGAAGGTTGGCACACAAAACCCACCGTGATGGGTGAAGATTGGTGCTTTCTGAATTTTTCAGCAGAAAAACCTGTGGTGGGGATAAAGGTACGAGGAAAAGGAATCCTAAGAACAATCTTAAGGACCTTTTCTAATTTTGAGTAAGGTGTCTTCTCTTTTTTCTCCACTAGAGGGAGTAAAGAGCTGAGGTTTGAACTCACCATTGCTTAGGCAATGTGTCAGATCAAACCTCAGCTCTTTTTGTTTACAAAAGTTTTATTGAAGAAGTAAAAATCTGGAAGGTTACATGACAAGGTTGGGACAAGTAAAAAGAAACATGGTAAAATACACATTTGTTTGGTAATAGTACAAAAATCGCATCTTAAGGCAAAAGGTGAGAGGTGGTATGTATACATGACAACCATTAGATCAAGCATAAGTATATAAAATTGGTAGGAGCAAGATAGACGGGGGAAATAATGGGAGGGTGGAGAGGGACCTTACATGATGTTCCAGTATGACCATTTTGCATCGTAGACATGAAGACTGTCATTGAGGGTGTGGAATATTTTTTCTGAAATTTTTAGCATCTCCATCCTAGCAAGGACCTGTGACCACATCAAATTTTTTGATCTCCAGTTCAAGGCAATCATCCACAATATGCAACTGCACAGGGAGTGAAATAGTCTAGCACTAGGTTTAGGAATATCTGGGATATCGTCAAACAGCAGGCAGATACTAGGTGTGATATTCAATTTGAGTTTTGATGAGGATTCAAATCTGTCAGTGGCCATATGCCAGATCTGATCTAGATGTGGACAGTTCCAGAAGGTGTGAATTAAATGTACCTGGATCTAGGCATCCCCGGAAACAACCAGGGGAGGCCATGGGGTAAAAGGTATGGATCCTGGAGGGGGTTAAATACCACCTGGAGAATAGTTTCAGTGGAGTTTCTCTAAATGAGATGGCTTTGTTACATTTACGTAAGTTATCTGCCATGGTATTCCATGTGTCCACCGAGAAGGAACTTCCCAGTTCAGCCTCCCAGCGGAGCATGGGTTCTGACTTATCTGGCTGTGTAGTATCATTAAGGGTTTTGTAAAGTCTAGAAATGAATCCCTTATCCCTGGAGGAGGAGATACAGATTCTCTCAAACACTGTGTTGGTCACATTAGTTGTCAACGAATAATATTTAGCAAAAAAAGCTCTGATGACAGTGTAATGTTCATGTTCTGAGTCTGGGAGACCAAATCTTGACTGTAATGAGGAGAATGACGAGAACTCGCATTTAGTAAGGAGTGATCTCAGGGTGGTTAGGTCATTGGCGATCCACCAAGAAAACTGACTCTCATCAATAAAGGCTGTTGGGAATCTGGGATCACCCAAAAAGGAGGCTAGTGGGGGTGGGTTGGAGGAAAGGCCGTGTGGGGTTTCCACCCTACGCCATATTTGCACAAAGTGGGCCACAATAGTATTGCATTTGAGGAGATTACGGTATAAAATGGAATTCGCCCATAGGATACCCCAAAGACCATACGGGCGAATGGAAGAGGCCTCAAATCTCCTCCAGGGGGTTATCGTGGGAAGGGGAGAACCATTGAGCAAGTTGCACTAGCCTTGCTGCAAGGAAGTAGTGCCAGAGGTTAGGGAGGCCTAGGCCTCCTCTGGATTGGGGTCTATGTAAAAGAGCATAACTGCATCTAGGTTTTCTCCTGGACCAAATAAATTTATTAAATGTCCTCTGAAGGGAGTCCAATTTGGATTTGGAGATGTAAATGGGAAGGGTACGAAAATAATAGAGGAGCTTAGGGATGATGTTCATTTTGATGGCCTAGAAACAATATATGGTATGTGGACCAGGTTGTGAGGAGGTGTTCGATATGTGAGAAGAGGGGGGTGTAATTAGATTTGTATAAGAGCTTATGGGAGAATGAGATGTGCACTCCTAAGTATTTAAAGGAATGGGGATACCATATAAATGAAAAGTTCGATTTTAAAAGGTCATGTAAGTTCTGAGGGAGGTTAATTGGAAGGGCTGAACATTTACTAGGGTTTATTCCGAGGCCCAAAAAGTTTTTGAATTTATCGAGTTCCCCTAAGAGGACAGGGATAGAGATGAGGTTCAGTGAGGAATAGAAGGGCATCATCTGCGTACAAAATAATTTTAAAACGTGTTTTGGCCTTTGGTGTAACCCCTGATATCAGTATTGTTCCTAATAGCTTGAGCCAGAGGTTCAATAGCTAGGGCAAAACGGAGGGGAGACAGAGGGCAACCCTGCCTGGTGCCTCTGCCTAAGGAAAAGAATTGGGAGTTGTTTCCTGGGATCCTGATTCTGGTTTGAGGGGAATGATATAGGGCATTGAAGCCCTGGAGAAATTTGTCCGGTATACCAAATCTGGGGAGGAGGCAATTGAGATAAGCCCAATCTACGCTATCAAAGGCCTTGTTGATGTCTAGACTTGGTAGACAAGCTTGCCAGGAGTGCAGATTAGTGTCTTGTACTATATTGGTTACCAGCCTGATGTTATCTACAATTTGTCGGACAGGGATAAAGCCCGTCTGGTCCGAGTGAACTAAAGGGGAAATGACCTTGGATCAGCCAATAGTCTACCGAAATTTTTTATATCGTTGTTCAACACCGAGATGGGGCAGAAGTTTTGGGGAAGGGAGTGATCCTTATGCGGTTTAGGGATGAGTGACATGTTAGCGAGGAGCATCTCCTCAGGGAATTGGTTGCCAGCCAGAATGTGGTTGAACAAGTTAGTGAGGTGGGGGGCTAAGATATTTGCACATTTTTTATAGGAGGAGTAACCATCAGGTCCAGGGGCTGTGGAGGTTTTTAAGGATTTAATGACCCGGAGAACTTCAGTTGTTGAACAAGGTTCATTAAGGGAATCAATCTGTTGTTGGTTAAGGGAAGGGAGATGTATGTTGTCAAGCCAGGCTCTAGAGGAAGGGTCCGGGGGGTCTTGGGGGCTATCTAGCAGATTTTTGTAAAAAGCAGTGAATATTTGAAGTACCTCCTGTGGGTGAGTGACTAAATTCCCCTTATTGTCTCTTAGCTTGTAGACGTGAGTGGGTTTGTTGTTCTGGTTAAGTTTTCTTGCGAACATAGTAGATGGGGAGTTGCTATGAAGGAGGAATTTAGCCTTAGAAAATCTAAGGGATCTTTCTGTCTTGGCAGAGAGAATGAGGTCCAGGGCATGACTCTTAGTCCTGATCTGTTGAGTGATTTCCTGAGAGGGGGATTGATGTAGTTTGTTATACAAGTGCTCCAAGTCTTTGGTAAGACATTTAATGTCTGCTAGTCTAGCTATGTTTTTTGACGCAGCTAGGGAAATCAAGTGTCCCCTCAGGACAGCCTTATGGGCTACCCATAACGTGGATGGTGGGGTATCCTCATTGATATTTTCAGAGAAATAGTTTTCAATGTGTGTGGATACAGTGTGAGTGTCATGTAGATCCGTTAAAAGTGAGTCATTAAGGCGCCAATTGAAGGGTGAAGGGGAAAGGCCTATGGAAGAGGTTTCTAAGGAGGTGATGTTGTGGTCAGACCAAGGGCAGGGGTGGATGAGTACTTGGGACAAGTTGGCTAGCAGGATAGGGGTGCAGAAAATATAATCTAGTCTGGCATAACAATCATGGGGATGAGAGTAGTGGGTGTATGATTTCAGACCCGTGTTATGGGCCCTCCATGAGTCGACCAATTGAAGTTTATTCAAGGAGCGATTCATAGACTTAGAAAAGGCCTTAGAAGAAGGGGTGACCCTGCTACGATCAAGGGTGGGGTTGGCAGAAAGGTTGAAGTCTCCTCCTACAATAATATGGGGAGAGTTGAACCGGTCAAGTGTTTCAAAACAATTTGTGAAAAATGTGGATTGAGACTCATTTGGGGCGTATATTGATGCTATAGTAATAGCACGGTTATTAATACTGCCTTTGAGAATAATAAAGCGTCCCTCTGGATCCTTAAATGTTTTTTGGACGTCAAAGATGATAGAGTTACGGACAAAAATGGCCACCCCGCGGGTTTTGTTAGAAAAGGTTGTGTAATGAAGTTGACTATAGGTCCTGTCAAAGTATTTGGGGTGATTATTAGTTGCGAAGTGCGTTTCCTGAAGCAGGATAATATCTGCCTTAAGTCTTTTGTAATGCTGGAACACCTTCTTTCGTTTATGGGGGGAGTTGAATCCTTGGACATTGTGGGAAATAATCTTAATACCCATTAAAGATTATATTTGGGGAGCTAAGGTGTAAGAGAAAGACCGGTTTAGTTGTATATCTAAGCGGGGAGGCAATGAATAGTGGCCTAAGGGAATTGCAAGGAAGTGTACTGGTATGGACCAACTCATCGAGATCTATTGTAGGCAAACCATATGGAGGGTAAGGAAAAAAATCTATACTAACATATAAAGAAAACATCAAGTGCACATAGAGAGCAATAAGTACCATGTTATGCAAAATATGAAAAAATGTGTCATAGCAACCTGTAAGCATGTAGCACAAGTAACTGGCCAAAAGGGCTGCACCAATTAAGAAAAAGAAAATACAAAAAAACATGGGGACAAGAAATGCTTGTCACACAATCAATGTAAACAGAACCGAGGACAATTAAAGTCCTAAACCCGCAACCGGGCAGGCCGTCACACCCAAAATGGTGCAATGGCCAACCACAGAGCAGGTGGGGGACAATCCAGCGACAGCGGATGTTCCAGGCATATACCAAGTGATGGCAAATGAGGTGCATACATATAAAGCTATAGTAAGTGAGGAAACAGCACTGAAACAGCACAGAATCAGCATATAAAAAATAAATAACCATAATAGAACACAGGGCGGAACAGTAAAGTGTGTTGTAAGGTTAAGCGTGGAGGTTTTCTTCTTCCACCCTCACACTTAGAGCAGGTACCTGAAAAAGAATAGTGGGGGGTTAAGTAGGACAAGAACCCCAGAGGGGAAACTAGGCCAGGTGACCTCAAAGACCATACATTGGTGAAATGTGTCTCAAAAAGTCCTGGGCAGAGGGAAGGGGGGAGGGGGGAGTTCAAGCCAGGGCCTGTGGCTTCAGGCCGTTGAGAGTCCTTTGGGCAGTCTATATTGCAAAATCACCTGGGGGTAGGGTTAGGGGGTAAGGTGGGGAGTGGGCCAAGGAGAGAGGGTATGTGTGGCAATGTCCACTGCTGGCTGGAGAGCAATCAAGCAGCAAGATCGTGAAGAGGATGAAACATTCTTCTCTGATCCCTCTGGCTGCGCCTGGAGGCAGGTGTAGACCATATAGGGGAGGGCCTGGGAGTGGATGGAAGGCTCATGAGCCAGCAAGCCCAACTTCACCAGAAGCTCTTTGCCCTCAATCACATTATACACTGTGTATGTTGTGCCATTATAGGGAATAGAGAGTTTAAAGGGGAATCCTCAGCGGTACTTGATTCTTGCTGATTGTAATATGTTGGTGACTTCTTTCATTCTGCGTCTTCTGTCCAGGGTGGCAGGTAAAATATCTGGGTATGTCTGCAGCCTTTTACCATCCAGTGTAATATTAGGTGTATTCAAACCTCAGCTCTTTACTCCCTCTAGTGGCGAAAAAAGAGAAGACACCTTACTCAAAATTAGAAAAGGTCCTTAAGATTGTTCCAAGAAAGACAAGAAAGCACCGCCGCCTGAGACGGGGGGCTCTAGCCGTATTTGCTCTGTACCTTCTTCCCCTGTAAATTTTGACACACCTATACAGGAGGAGCCATTGCCACTATCAGGAGTAACAACTTCCCCGGTGGCACCTGGGCCTGCATATGTCACTGAGGACACTTTGGCTGCAGCCCTGGAAAATTTAGAGGGGAGAATCGCTACGCTAAATCGCAAAGTCTTTGCAAAAGTACAAAAAGCGAAGCAAATCTCCTTCGGTGGTTCTAGATTAGGGTGACCAGACATCCCCGGTTTCAGGGGACAGTCCTTGGATTGAGGACACTGTCCCCGGATCAAGTCTGTCCCCGGTTTTGTCCCCGGGGTTGAGGCAATTTCAAAGACAGTCCAGTAAGTGCAGAATTTAAAAAAAAATCTGAATTACTCACCACAACTCCACCGCTCCTACTAGCTTAGGGGGGTGTATTTGTTTCCATTATCTGTGCCCCTTTCTGATGATCATGTGCTGGTTGGAGCGGAGGGAATATTTCTTCGGTTTCGGGCACATGCCCATTCAGCTCTGCTCGCATGTTCTTTTGCCTTGGCTCAAGTCCCAGCCAGTCACCTGCCTGCTAATCTCCTTGCCTTCCCTGGCAGGGTGATCTTCCTCCGCTCCCCACCCAGTAGTAGCCGGGGCCCGGAGAGTAAGACTTGAGAGGATGTGGGGCGACGGTTATTGAGTCGCTGATTGCCGCTAAAAAAACATGTCCCTGGTTTTCATTTAAAAAATCTGGTCACCTTATTCTAGATCCCCTTTCAAAAAAATCTGAGAAGGATGAGGCAACACCTGCAGAGGACAGGGATGAGGAGTCGGATGGATCAGGGATATCAGAGTAACCCTTCTCTGGATCCCAGATGCTAAGGTCACAGTACAATGTTATGCTGAAACAGTGCGTACTGCATTCAGGTTGCCCTTTTCGGAGTTAACTGAATCACCTGTCTCCTCCCTGGGTTAATTAAAATCCCTGCAGGGTGCATGCTCTTTTCCGGTTCATCCGTTATTAAAAAAGCCAATTTATGCAGACTGGCAACATCCAGATAAGCGTTTCTCACCTCTTAAGAAGTTTAACATTCTTTATCCTATGGAGGAAGAGTTTTCCAAGAAGTGGAGTCTGCCTTCTGTAGATTCAGCCATTTCTTGTATAAATAAAAACCTGACTTGTCCTGTGGATAACGTACATGTGTTTAAAGATCCCTCAGAAAAGAAATTAGAATCTTTACTAAAATCTTTGTTCCCTTTAGCTGGTTCAGTTGCCCAACCTGCTGTAGCAGCAGACCCTGCGCACCGACGTTCGGCTTCTTTCGGCATCTCGTGACGCACTGTATGCGTCGGTCGGATGCCTGTCAATCAATTAGGAACGCCCAGCCCCGACCATCATACCCGGAAGCGGCGGTGAGAACACATATAGGAAACGGTATGTACGGACGTATTTTTTTAAAAAAAACAGCCGATTCTAATTGTCATTAATCTCATAAATGCAATGTTAAAAGTTTATTTTTAGGTGAACCTCCACTTTAAGCTGACAACTGCGCGTTGGTTTTTGATCACCTCTGCCTTTTATTTTTTTCCTTTTTTTTTCAACAAGAGACCAATTTTGACTTTTTTTTTTTTTTAAGTTTTTTTTATAAACTGGCCCTCCTCATTGGAGTACAGGCGAGGTGGGAGGAGGTATGACACCTGTCAGCTGGATAAGGTGGAGGGGACGGGCGGCCTTACCTTTCCTTTTCTTCAGCACTGTGTGGCAGTCTGTCAGTCCCGTCCTGTTCTGGTCCCGCCTTTAGAATTTGAACTGCATGCCTTACGCATGCACGCAACGGCGCCACGCTACCCAGCCCAAGACAGTCAGTACCACCAGACCTGAGACGCAGAGGAGGGAAGGAGGGAAGGAGGGAGGGAGGGAGAGCGTGCAGTGTCAGACACTTCGGGCGCGCCGGCGCCCCCCCCCCCTCTGCAGCGCCGTGCAGACGTGCTGGCTGCCTGAGCAGTAACCCGGAGTCCCGGACACATACATCATTCACGATCACGGACTGCGAGCTGTGACGGCCGCACGGCGCCCTTCTAGTTCATGGCGCTCTGTGCGGTCGCACAGCCCGCACAACGCAAAGGCCGGCCCTGGTCTCAAGACATTTCAGGGACTATCATATGAAAGATCCCGCCTGCATGCTGTTCTATGGCATTGACAAAATCAAGGGCCACTGGAGAGGAGACAATAAAAGAATAAAGATATCACAAAATGAAACAAAATGGATTTTCCAGCTTGAGACTCTCCAGCCAGCAGGAATGAACATAGACTTAGATCTGAACTGCTTCCTCACCAATTTTTAATCTTTAATTTTAATTTTTAGAATATAACTATATTCACATCACAAGTTATTTTTAGTATTCTATTTTAGTCTATACCCTTATGCCCACTTTTATTCACCAAGTATTTGTCCACATACCCATCTTCTAATGGTTCCGTATTACAGTCCACATATGTATTCCCATCTACTGCCATTTTATCTGGTTTTATGTATTACATTTGTTTTAATTTTTTAATTACTGTTTTTAAGTTTATTTTGCGTATTAAATTGGGGCATCTAAGGTTTTGTTACAAACATGGAACTCATGGGCTGCCAAACCACATCTATCCCCCATTATTGAACATTTTCATGTATTGGCTTTCATCCCCATAAGCGGGGGCAGCAGTTTGCTGCAATCTTTTTTTCTCCACGGCCGTCATGCTCCCTTTTCGATACTAAGGTATTAGGACTTCGGTCTCCAAAAATCCACCCAAAAATGGCCGCGGGAGTTTGTTCATTCAAGCGGACTTCGGTCTGCAAAATGCTTCCCAAAATGGCCGCCATTAATGGTTTGACCCAGTGCGCAATCGCACATGAGATTCTATGGACTATATTAAGCAGAGAAGTGTAGCCTGACGTTACGCTCCCGATGATGTCAGACAGACGAATCGCGTAGGGCGGAGTCAGAGGCACGTCGGTCTAACACTTCCGGTCTGGGCTGCAAACACAGTTTGTCCAGCGCCAGTTAACCTTCCTTTTTGACTTTTTTGTTTATGTACAATGTGAGTATTTTAAACGCTTTGCACATTAAACTTTTTTTTTTAAACAGATTTACACTATGGGCATCCTTTCTTCTCCCGTATAAACACCTTGGAGGATTGCAAACAGCGCCCGAGCCGGCCCCAGTCATCCCCAGGCTGCTACACAGTGGCACTTATACTGTGACTGCGTCATACCCCAGGAGGGGGAGAAGTATCTGGTGAGTGCAACTTTGTACAGAGCACGGTGTGTCACGCACAGAGCAAGATCTGAAGGGTTCACCCAGCAACTTTTAAGCACAAAGTCACTTTATCACTTTTTTTTGTTTTTACAATCTCAATCTCAACTTGATTTAATGGACTTTTTTTCTGAACTCTATTTATGCATCCTTAAAGGATTTCTTTCTGCATTCTTTTACTTAATTTTCGATTCGAATACCCGGCCGAGGGTCAAATACTCGGCAGGGGGTATATCCATTTATTCCCTCATTGTGTTTGATGTTGCACTTTGTTCACTGAGGTTTGTTGTCACATTCACTAGCAGCATCAGTGTAGCACTTACCAACACCCGGCCGAGGATACACTGCACCAGCAAACACCCGGCCGAGGGTCTAACACACATATACACATTTATTTCTAATTTTAAATATTTGTGTCATATATATTTTTTCAACGCTCCACACTTCATTGTATTACACAATTTTCATAGCTGGGGACAAGACCACATTTATTCCCCGGTTTTTCATCAGAACAGCGCCATACCTACATCCCCCCTTTTCTTTCAACTTAAAGGCAGTATCTTAGTCGCCTGGAACAGGAAGATTTAAGCTCTGGATTTACCCATGCACCTGTCTTCACAGGTGCGCCAAAGCTTCAGTTGTTGGTTAAAGACTAAGAACTTGCGGAAAGGAAAATCCTTTCTCCCAGTCACCTGTAAGGTGGTGTCTACGGATGCCAGCCTAATGGGCTGGGGAGCAGTGTTAGAATAAGCTTCAGCCCAGGGAACCTAGGCCAAGACCGAAGTGAACCTGTCCATCAACATACTAGAGATGTGGGCAGAACCTGGACACACAGGTTACTAAGGGACTCGCCAACGGGCTGTATTTTCCTTGAACACCTCCGGGTGTAATACCCATTCCTCTTGGGAGATCTCCTGGCGGCTGAGAAAGTCCGCTACTTGGTTGTCTTCTCCTTTTAGATGGACTGCTCCTAGTGACAGCAGATTCCCTTCTGCCCCCTGGCATATCTGATTGGAGATGTGGCTTAGAGATGGGCTTTTTGTGCCCCCTTGCTTGTTTACATAAGCCACTGCTGTGGCGTTGTCGAAGTGTATCAGGATGTGACTACTTCTCAGTTGGTCCTGAAAAAATTCTATGGCCCTGGCTATCGTTATGAGTTCTCTCCAGTTTGAGGATGCTTTGGCTTGCTCCAGGGACCATCCCCCCTGAGCAGGTTGCCCTGCTAGGTCAGCTCCCCAACTGCTTGCGTCTGTGGTCAATTTCTGGGAGATCGGAAATGACCAAGCCAGACCCTGATTTAGGTTTGTGTGGACCCTCCACCACCATAGTGACTTCTTTAACGATGTTGGGAGTAATACCAACTTGTCCAGATATCCAGATATCCTCTGTTTTTTTAAGAGAAAAACTTCAAGTGTCCTTAGATGAAACTTTGCCCACTGGACTGTTGGTATTGATGATGTCATCAGACCCAGAACCGACATCAGCTCTCTAATGGTTATTGGGAGGTTGTTCTGTATAGAACTCACCCTCTTGATGAGATTTTGGATTTTCTCCTCTGGAAGAGATGTTTTCTGCTCTCTGGAAGTGAGTAGATACCCCAGGAACCGAATGTTCTGGGTGGGACAGAGGTTTAATTTTTCTAAGTTTTTCCCAGTTGCACTTTCGTTGAGGTCCCTTACCAGCTGCGCTTCTGATGGTGCTGCAAACAGTAGATCGTCTAAATATGGTATTACGGTCATCTTCTTTAACCTTAGAGGGGCCAGAACCTCTGCCAACACCTTGGTAAATATCCTTGGTCACGAGGACAACCGTAACGGAAGAGATCTGCTCTGGAAGTGGTATTCCTTTCCTTCCATCTCTACTGCTAACCTTAGATATCCTTGGGATTCTTCTCTGATGGGAATGTGAAGATATGCGTCCCCGAGATCCATGGTCACCATGAATGTTTCTGGTTGCAGAATGTTTTTGACCAAAAATATGGACTCCATATGGAATTTTTTGTATTGAATTGCTTGAGATTCAGTATCAATCGAAACTTCCCGGAAGGTTTCTTGATGACGAAAACATGTGTAAAAACCCCTTTGTTTTCCTTCTCTGGAACAAGGACATTTTGGTCCACCATCTCCCCTAGCAACAGAGGGAAGCTTTGTTATTAGGAATCTCTCTGGAGGATGGCAATTGAATTCCAGGGAGTAGCCCTTTGCGATAATTTCTAAAATAAATTGATTGGCTGTCGTCTTCTGCCATTGCGGTAGGAAGGTAGCCAGTCTTCCCGCTACTGGCACTTGGTTGTCACTGTTTGGTGGTTTGGTTAGCAGCGCCAAAGAGTGGATTACTCTTTGGCTTTCCTTTGTGACCCGTCCAGTTTTTCTTAGGGTACTCTTTCCTTCCTTCTTGGGGACGATATTTGTCCATGGAAAAAAACTTTTTTGTGGAAATTTGCGTTTTTCAGCAGGAAAGGTTTTCTTATCTGCTGTTCTTTCCTGGGCCTCGTCAAGGCCTGAACTAAAAAGAAAATCGCCTGTGAATGGTAGATTGCACAATCTTGTTTTGGATGCCACATCACCTGTCCAGGTTTTCATCCAAATTGTCTTGCTGCGACAGCTAGTCCACCTGACCTTGCTGTCAGTTTAAACGGACTCTGCCGTTCCACCTGCAATGTAACCGACTGCCTTGGAGAGCACTGGAAGAGTCTTCAGAATCTCCTCTCTAGGTGTCCCATTTTTCTTGTAACTGGGATAACCAAAATTCCCGGTCACAGGTGGTAGCTAGCGCTGGTTTTAGGCTGGCGACACTCCAAGGCTCTTTTTAGGATGATATCACCCTTCTTATCCATGGCATCTTTTAAGTGTCCCATATCCTCAAAAGCCAATGAAGAATTTTTAGTGGTGCATCCAATTTCGGATTTTTGTTCCACACTTCCTTTGGATCGTCACTAAATGGAAATCGCTTTTTGTGACTAGCCGCAAAAAATGGTTTCTTCTCTGGATCTGTCCATTCGTTTTTCACGGTATCGGACATCACCTGATGAACTGGGGACACTTTGTAATTCTTCTTCCTCAGACCTTGGTACATCAGGTCATGTTTGAAAGGTTGATCTTTTTCATGTTCAATCTCCAAAGTTTCATAAATGGCCCCAAGCAAATCATCCACATCCTCTAGCGATAATTTGTAATTGGGTCCCTTTCTTCTCCCCCCTCCTCCTGTTCTGGGTCCGAGTTATCGCTGGCCATTATGCTAGCTGCGCTGCTGCCTGCTCTCTCCCTTACTGACTCATGCGACCCTGATGCAACTTCTGATCTGGGTGAGGCTTTGGGAGAGGGACTTCCATAAGGAACTGTTGGAGGTTTGACCTCTAATACATTTTTTGAGATCCTTAAAAGGTGTTATCCATCTCATCTCTTACGGATCCAAAAACATTTGCATACACATCGTCTGATTGTTTTTTAACTAGCATGTCAATGCAAACTTGGCATAGCGGTTCTGCGTACTCCAACGCTAACTTGTTAGCACATTTCGCACACTGCTTTTTGTGTTTGGGCTTTGGCTCTTAAGGCGGGTTTCACCTGCCAAAAGATAAAAAACACAGGGGCCCCATGGCGGTAAAACTACAGCACACTCCACCATACAATACTACAGTGCACACCCATTGACACTAGTACCCCTGTAAGCCCCAGCTAAGCTAGTGACCACCACCATCTAGCTGCTGTCCAAAGGGCAGCAAAGAAAACAGATACAAAGGTCACCCACTGGTGCCTACCTGTATCCTGCTGGTGCTCTCGCCTCCTGGAGCCTGGCCCGATGGAATATCATCCTCCTCCAGCATCCTGTTACACTGTGGCATCCTGTGCTGTCACCTGCAGCCGCATCTACGTGTAATCGCACCAGCCAGCCGTTCCAAATTCTTGCGCCTTTAAGGGGATTGGACCAGCTTCCCCAGCACCCGCCGATGACGTCACTCCGCCCCGGAAGTGATGCGCCGCATCTTCCGGGTCAAGCGGCATTCAGCTACGGGTACACACCCCCTTGCTGAAGCCGCCAAGGGAATGCTGTATCAGCGCCTCTCCACGTCTGGGCACAGGGGAATAATCCGAACCCGGGACGCCTCCTGCCACTGCCATCAGAGGGTTGCCCGTGGCCATGAAAACCGACCTCCTCCACCGCATCCGCATCATGTGCTCAGTTTCTAATCATCTCCTGTACCATGCCCACAGCCTCTGACCATCTCTTGTACCATGCCCACAGCCTCTAACCATCTCTTGTATCATGCCCGCAACCTCTGACCATCTCTTGTCTTACAGTATATTATATCTGCAGTCTCTGAGGGGGAGTCTTGAAAGGAGTCTGGTCTGGTATAATAATTCTATGGGGCTGGTATGAAATTATTTCCAGGGCTGGTTTTTATTCCCAGTCCGGCCCTGACTAAGACTGACCAGGGACCTGAGGGAGCGCCTCTTAAAGGGAGGAAAAATTGGGCAACGTGTTTCCTAATTGTGAGGAGGAGCTCCATCTCTCAAGGGCTGACTTGGAAGACGACTTTTAAAAACAGCTTATCTGTAAAACCCTTTTCTTGGAGTACACCAAGGGACAGATAGGTCCCCCCCTTCTTATGGGAACCTTATTGCTTGCTACAAAACTGAGGTTGGAAAAGAAATAGTTGAGCTATACCAGAAGGTGTACTATCATGATGAGAGAACATCCAAGGTGCATGTTACCTGTAAAGAAAACACACTCTTGTGGTGTCTAATTATGATTAAATAATGAACATGTGTGAAGAATACCACAACTAATAAAAATTATACATGTGTCACCATAAGTGAAAAAAAGAACCACAAGTTCTGCAGAAGACAGTGATCGACAGCAAAACTCATATAAATTTGATGAGAAATATCAAAAAGAACAGAAACGTGAAACATAAGATTAATAAGTCCAAGAAATGGATGCAAGGAAAGTTCATAAATTGTGTAGCTATTCAGACACCCGTGCACATTCCACTTGACTGTGTTCCAGTGATCCCATGTAGACCCAGTGTGAATCCGCCACCATTAATCTACTAATCTGCAGCAAGTCATGTAAGGAAGAAAACAGCCTATGCAGCCACACTGACACTCACACAGTCTCAGTCCATCATTGGCACCCACTTCACACTCCAGTGAGTCAGGAACCCGGAAGTGACTCGGGTGTGCTGAAAAAAGCACCGGTACTTCCCTGATGGGAGGGGTTATATGGAGGGGAACTGTCTTCAATTGGTTGTGCCAGTGTCCAATCACTGCTGGTAATCCTTTTTTTTTAACAGGTACGTTTTTATTTATCAAAATGTACAACAATAAGAACACAGTACATTATACCATGGTACATAACTCAGGACACACAGGTGTAGTCTTACAAACAGGCAATTGATTCATATATAAGAAAGCGTTGAGGTTGCTAGTCCAGGGAACATCACTCCAGGTAATTACAGTATGAGTACTCAAGCACATCAGAATCAGGTGTTCAGCAGGGGGGGGGGGGGGGGGAGTCCTCCAGACGGAGAAGGGAAACCACAGGGTAAGAGGCACGGGGAGGGCCCCGGGGGGAGAGGCATAGACACCCCAAGGGACAGAAACGGGAGGGTCAGAACTCAAGAATTCATTTTACCCTACAAACAGAGCAGTTCACAACATTAGATTCAGTAGCCCCAGCGGTAAAACATCTAATCAGTAATTGGACACTTCTCAACCCACTTCCCCTCAGATTTTATCGAATTTCTTGGGACACTTACGGCTCATATAGGTTAATTTATAGAGGGGGAGCACCCGATCAACCATTAGCCTCCACTGCGAGACCGTGGGGGGATCGGGTAACTTCCATTTACACAAGATCGTCTTCCTGGCATAGAAGGCCGAATAGAACACAAACAGCTGTCGGTGCCTATTGGGCGTTACTGTGTCACAGACTCCCAACAATAGAACTCTAGGATCAATGGCCACCCGCAGCCCACTAACATCATTAATCTCGGCTACCACACCTCTCCAAAAATCTTGTATTATGGGGCAGGTCCAAACCATGTGCATAAAGGTTCCCACCTCTACCAGGCACTTGGGACATTGACCCGAGCATGACGGGTAGATTTTAGCCAGTCTCTGGGGGGTATAGTAAGCCTTGTGTAGAAACTTAAGTTGTATATACCTGTCTCTAGCAGGAATCATCAGCGAGATGTACTGTTGGACCCCCTCATTCCAGTCATCCGAGTCTAGGCTCGGAATGTCACTCTGCCAACTGTGGAAAAGTTGGGACGTCTGGTCGGTGTCAGAGGAGGATATTCTAAGATACAAAGATGAGAGAATTCGATCCGCGTGTTGGAAAGACAAAAATGACTCAATACTGTGGGTCGCGACCGTCGGGGGTCGGGGGAACTGCGCCTGGAGAGCATGGCGCAGCTGTAGAAACCTGAAAAACATCCAGGAGGGCAACTGAAATTTGGTCTTGAGGGTGTCATAGTGTAGAAGGGTACCAGCCGGCATCACATGCTGAATCTTAGTTATTCCAAATCTGGTCCACACGCCAGGGTCAGGGATCCCCTGCAGGTGTGGAAACCGCGGGTTTCCCCATAGTGGAGCGTGAGGGGACACCACCTGAGCGGGACACACAACCCTAGACATCTGATCCCAGACTCTGATCGTGGTTTTCATGGACGTGGTCATTTCCGCATGGGCCTTTGGCCCTCTGTAGACAAGCTTACTCAGTGTAGTATAGGAACCTAAAATAGCCGCCTCGAGGTTGACCGCAGGGTTCGATTCGGTCTGTGCAAACCACCATCGTACGGTCACTAGGACCGCCGCCCAGTAATACTGACGAAAACAGGGTAAGGTGAGTCCCCCCCTCATCACCAGCATCTGAAGCTTAGATTTGGCTATTCTAGGGGAGCCACCCGCCCATATGAAAGTGCTAGTCACTCGATCTATTTTAACAAAAAAAGCATTAGGGATAGGGACCGGTGTGTTTAGAAAAACAGGGAAATTTAGGGAGAAAGGTCATTTTAATAAGATTGACTCTTCCCACTAGGGAAAGGGGCAGCGTCTTCCAATGTTGACACTTGAGTGTCAGCTGTTGTAGGATCGGGTAAACGTTGTCTACCAGATAAGAGGAGGGATCGGCCTGAACTTCAATACCTAGGTATCTAAATCTAGGAACCCACGACAGCTGGGAGCCAGCACGTAGGTACAACAGGGCGTCATCCGCATACAGAGAAACCTTTTCACAAACAGGTCCTACTCGAATGCCCGGTATCAAAGGAGACGCCCTAATCTGGAGAGCCAGAGGTTCCATGGCCAATGCAAAAAGGGCCGGGGACAGCGGGCAACCCTGTCTAGTACCCCGGCCGAGGGGGAAGGACGAGGAGAGGACCCTGCTGGTATGGACCCTGGCCACCGGAGATCTATACAGTAGCTGTATCCAGGAGACAAAATTCGGGCCAAATCCAAATTTGGTCAGAACATGCCACAGGAAAGGCCACTCGACTGAGTCCAAGGCCTTTTCCGCATCGAGGGACGCCACCACCCCAGAGGGGGCGATGTCCCTCGGCCTCTCAATATTGGTATAGAGGCGCCGGATATTGATATCCGTGCCCTTCCCAGGCATAAAGCCCGATTGGTCTTCATGAACCAGGGACAAGATCATTGAGTTTAAACGATTAGCAAGAACCTTCGTGAAAATCTTCGCATCTACTTTGAGGAGGGAGATAGGGCGGTAAGACCCACAGAGCTCCGGATCCTTACCCGGTTTGGGCATGACAACAATGATTGCCTCTGACATAGAATGGGGAATTTGATCAGCCTCTAACACGGTCAGGAACAGGGAGTGTAGCCGGCACGCCAGTACTTCCCCATGTTCCTTGTAGAACTCCGTAAAGAATTGATTGCTTTGCCCTTGGATGGCAATCAACATCCTAAAGAAAAATAGTGCCACATCCTAAATTAATTGGAATAGGAGAGGAAAAGAAAATGGACTTTGTAGGCACTTATATATAAAAATACAAATATTTTTAATAATAATAGAAATTCACAAGACAATATGTCAAATCAATAAATACAAAGCATTAAAACATGATGTAGGATATATAGAACCAGGTGATTGGACCATGGGGGTGATTTGTGTAGTCATTAATCACTGGGGAACTTCAGTTCACACTTGGTCAACACTTGTTCAATCCTTAGCATGTAGGGTGTTCCACGATTGGCTCAACTAGTTTCACAGAGCTTATCCGCTTCATCGGGAGCTTTGGAACTACAATATGAAAAATAAATATATCAGAACAAGTAACAAAGGATATATAGAAAACCAGAACCAGACTTTGAATCAGTCCGGTATAGGGATACCTGTAAAGTATACTCACCACTTGGATGGTATATATTTATAGTGGAATGCTAAAAGCGGTGGAGCGCCATCCAAAAAAAGGAGCCTCCTCCTTACCAACCCAGCCGGGTCAGACAAGAAAATGCACACACACACCACTCACCAGCTTGCACCACCAGGGGCCGTGTTGGGCCGTTCCGCAAGCTAGCTCCAATGGTAACTGAAAATATAATAATGCAAAAAATGGGCATAATGGCCTGGACAAGATTGCGCATTCAAAAAACACTGGCAAGCAAACTTAGAAAAATAAAAACTATATTACTTGGGATAAACTAATACTGCTGTATAATAAAGCATCAAATAGTATCAAGTAGCAGCCTGGTTATGCTTATTGAGATATAAGCCACAAAGGTGAAGTAGCTGGCTGAAAAATTTGAAGTTTGTAAAGTTGAAAGGATCACTTATTGGTAGTAGGCAATTCGGATGCTTGCAAGGCTACAGCAATAATTAATATAGGGGGGAAATTTAGGAAGGAAGGAGGGAGGGGGGAGGAAGTGTAGATAGGCTATTACACCAAGAGTTTTAAACATATCATTAAGTGGATGGACTTAATAGAGAGGTCAATGCTGCAGCCATATACATTTATTATTTAATATGTGTATAAAAATATCAGTAGTTACCAGATAATAATAGTCAAACAGTTAAACTTGCCAAAAAACTCTCAAGGAGAGAGAGATGTTTGCACTGCAGCACAGTCAAGGTGGAATTCTGGAGAGTAGCCAAGGGGGACAAAGTAAATAGGGTTTCAGTGGTTTGGCAAAAGCAATTGCCTATATCCAGCATGATAGTTTAAAGAGAGTCGCTTACCAGTGGTGAACGCCGTGTCCAGGTAAAGAAAGCGCCGCATCTGATGTGTGGCTCGCTCCACACTGTCTGAGTGTGTGCTGCCTGGCTTTAAATGACACCCCGCGCGCTGTACGTCAGATATGTCCGACATCATGCGCGCCGGCCACGTCGGTTCACCGCGCATGCGCCGGCTGGCGCCAGCGCTTCTGGGAGTTGTAGGAAATCCCAGTGCGCTGTAAAGCGGGTTGGACCGAGGGACCGTGAAGATGGAAATCACGGTCCAAAATCGCCACTATCAGGTGACAATCACTCAATTCCTCAGGGAGAGGAAAGGTGATATCTCCCAAATAGTGGCTTGGGTGGCCGCTAGATTGCAGAAATGGCACCCAAGGCTTAGTGATTGCCAACAAGGTGACTGGTGATGTTTTGAGGCTCCCCATAGGGCTGCATCAACCGCTGGAGCATTCCTATAAAAAAACATAAGTATACAATATATGTTCTGTTGTTTATTTGGTTTGGGGGAGACAAGCCCCCAAGCTCAATATGATAAAGTTTATAAGAGGCAAAGTAATAAAATTACAATACAGTATGTGGGTAAAGCACAAATAGTGCAACAGTACTGCTATTAAGCTGAAAGAAAGTAGTGCGTAACCACGATCCTGCTTAGCAGTGGGGTATTGTATGTATATACACTTATATGTACATTTAGGTCACTCATTTCGTTCAATTGGACAATGTACTAAACATTTGGGCATATTTGAAAAATGCTTACTGATGTGGAAAGGGAGGGGTTTGTGCAATATTGGCAAAACATATATATACATATCATAAATAACATGTGTCACTCATGTATCTGGCATTGTTACAGCGAAACCAATGCCGCGGGATATAAGCCAATTAATGGATAATTTGTATATCCATATGCTAAAAGACTTGACCTAGCAATAGGACCCCTGTGATGGAGGAGACCATACGCGGGATCCGATATTAGATGTGCCCATCCAATACAAGCCCATGCATGGAACCATCCATCACAGAAAGGACCTATAAGAGTGAATCTCGTTGATACCTGGGGGAACTGTCGCCCCCAACCGTTCTATCCAGAACGTCTCCTTCTGGAGTATGCGTTGATTCCAGTTACCCCCCCTGGGATCTTTGGGTATCACCTCAAGGACAATAAATTTAACTTGGGATACATCAAATTTATGATATAGGCCCAAGTGTCTGCTCACTGGTGTTATCATTTTTCCAAATTGCGAATAATAAATATGATCATATATGCGTTTGAGTTCCCTGATTGTCTTACCGACATAGAAAGCTCTGCATCTGCACAGCATGAGGTAAACCAATCCTTTTGTAGTGCATGAGGCTTGAAAGGTTGGTCTAAAAGTTTCCCCATTTGGTAGTTCGAATTTAGTATCTTCTTGGATCCATGGGCAATAGGTACATTGTCCACATTTAGTAAGACCCCTAACTAGTCCAGTGGTTGTTTGTTTGGGTTTATATTCGCTAGCAGTGAGTTTACTTCCCAGGGATGGGCATCTACGAAAAACAATCTCAGGTCTTTCTTTGACATATTTGCCTAGTATCCTAGTAACAAGAAAAAGCCAACTAATTCAGGCGGCTTCACTTCATCTCAAGCACCAGCGCACGGCGGGAATAGCAGAGGTGAAGGGAAAACACCAATATATGATTTATCACAATATGCCTACATTGGCCCAAATGCAGCGCAAGCCCTTTAACAATTACATACTCAAACCAGTTCACAAGCTCCTCCTATGCTTCCGGGTGCAACCCGGGGAGCAGAAGGTGGAACCAATGGCCCAGCTGCAATCAACATACATCTAGCAAGGCCCACAAATCTAAATAGACAAAATACAATTACCCCTTGTAGTAATTTTGAAATCCCTTTAGGGGAGACTTCCCTGAACCCGTCATTAATGAAGAATTAAGTGTTATTAATCTAACTCCATATCCTCTATCCGAGGATGAACTAACAGTACTTAAGTTGGGCCTGAGTTTTTGTCCGAATGCAAATCTAGATAAATACGAAGTTATTAAAGATCTTTATTTGTTCGCACGCAAATTAACTTACAAACACATTTTCGATCCTGACAAAAGAAGGCAAAGGGAGGAAAAGGAGCTCTCTGAACAAGCCTTAAGAGATCTAATGCTCTTATTAGATGAGAATGAGAACTCAAGTCCCATACAATCAGGAGAGCCTACACCTGAAACTCAAGTCTATAATAAAAAGGTACCGGTTTTCAAAAAAAAGTCAGATCAATTCCCTGACCTCAATACTAATCCTCAGATAGCTGCTTTCCTTCTGGCTACTATAAGAGAAATCAAAAATATGCCATCAATCACATTACCCTCCAATTTGCCCAAACAACACCAAAATGCCCTCAAAAGTTTGCAAGCACGAACAGATACGATCATTAAGTCCTCTGATAAGGGCGGTAACATCGTACTACAGACTTGTCATCAATATGAGAAGATGTGCTACGATATTTTAAACAACAGAGAATGGTATAAACCAATTACCTCAGAAACGATAGATCAATATAAATTGGAATTTAAATTTTTAATTTATTCAGCCTACACTGAGGCACGGATTGATAAATCAACATATGATTTTTTCAACATACCATTCCCTAGAGAACCTATCTTTTATGCGATCCCCAAGATCCATAAAAATAGATTAAATCCACCAGGTCGCCCAATTATTTCAGGCATGGAAAATACTAGCAGATTTGTTGACTTTTTTCTAATGCCACATGTTACCAGTCTACCATCATATGTTAAAGACACAATTGACCTTTTAAGAAAACTAGATGGACTCACCATTCCACCACATGCTCTATTTGTCACCATTGATGTGGAAGCGCTGTATTCCAGCATATCACACAATACAGGCCTTAAAATAGTTGAATCTTTTCTTATGGAAATAGATCATAGGGAATGGAAGTTCCAGCGGCTTATCATCTCGTTCCTCTCCTTCATTTTGAAACATAATTACTTTTCATTTCACGGCTCCCACTACCTCCAGGTACAAGGCGTTGCCATGGGCACTTGTTGCGCACCGGCATACGCCAACTTGTACCTGGGGGGTGGGAGCATGAAATCTTTGCTGATGAACAGTATCGGCAATATCTGTGCCAAACGTTACAGAGCTTTATATGTCGGTAAGACAATCAGGGAACTCAAAAAACGCATATATGATCATATTTATTATTCGCAATTTGGAAAAATGATAACACCAGTGAGCAGACACTTGGGCCTATATCATAAATTTGATGTATCCCAAGTTAAATTTATTGTCCTTGAGGTGATACCTGAAGATCCCAGGGGGGGTAACTGGAATCAACGCATACTCAGAAGGAGACGTTCTGGATAGAACGGTTGGGGGCGACAGTTCCCCCAGGTATCAACGAGATTCACTCTTATAGGTCCTTTCTGTGATGGATGGTTCCATGCATGGGCTTGTATTGGATGGGCACATCTGATATCGGATCCCGCGTATGGTCTCCTCTTCTCCATCACAGGCGTCCTATTGCTAGGTCAAGTCTTTTAGTATATGGATATACAAATTATCCATTAATTGGCTTATATCCCGCGGCATTGGTTTCGCTGTAACAATGCCAGATACATGAGTGACACATATTTATGATATGTACAGTATAAATATGTTTTACCAATATTGCACAAACCCCTCCCTTTCCACATCAGTAAGCATTTTTCAAATATGCCCAAATGTTTAGTACATTGTCCAATTGAACAAAATGAGTGATCTAAATGTACATATAAGTGTATATACATACAATACCCCACTGCTAAGCAGGATCGTGGTTACGCACTACTTTCTTTCAGCTTAATAGCAGTACTGTTGCACTATTTGTGCTTTACCCACATACTGTATTGTAATTTTATTACTTTGCCTCTTATAAACTTTATCATATTGAGCTTGGGGGCTTGTCTCCCCCAAACCAAATAAACAACAGAACATATATTGTATACTTATGTTTTTTTATAGGAATGCTCCAGCGGTTGATGCAGCCCTATGGGGAGCCTCAAAACATCACCAGTCACCTTGTTGGCAATCACTAAGCCTTGGGTGCCGTTTCTGCAATCTAGCGGCCACCCAAGCCACTATTTGGGAGATATCACCTTTCCTCTCCCTGAGGAATTGAGTGATTGTCACCTGATAGTGGCGATTTTGGACCGTGATTTCCATCTTCACGGTCCCTCGGTCCAACCCGCTTTACAGCGCACTGGGATTTTCTACAACTCCCAGAAGCGCTGGCGCCAGCCGGCACATGCGCGGTGAACCGACGTGGCCGGCGCGCATGATGTCAGACATATCTGACGTACAGCGCGCGGGGGGGCATTTAAAGCCAGGCAGCACACACTCAGACAGTGTGGAGCGAGCCACACATCAGATGCGGCGCTTTCTTTACCTGGACACGGCGTTCACCACTGGTAAGCGACTCTCTTTAAACTATCATGCTGGATATTGGCAATTGCTTTTGCCAAACCACTAAAACCCTATTTACTTTGTCCCCCTTGGCTACTCTCCAGAATTCCACCTTGACTGTGCTGCAGTGCAAACATCTCTCTCTCCTTGAGAGTTTTTTGGCAAGTTTAACTGTTTGACTATTATTATCTGGTAACTACTGATCTTTTTATACAAGACTCGTTAAATAATAAATGTATATGGCTGCAGCATTGACCTCTCTATTAAGTCCATCCACTTGATGATATGTTTAAAACTCTTGGTGTAATAGCCTATCTACACTTCCTCCCCCCTCCCTCCTTCCTTCCTAAATTTCCCCCCTATATTAATTATTGCTGTAGCCTTCCAAGCATCCGAATTGCCTACTACCAATAAGTGATCCTTTCAACTTTACAAACTTCAAATTTTTCAGCCAGCTACTTCACCTTTGTGGCTTATATCTCAATAAGCATAACCAGGCTGCTACTTGATACTATTTGATGCTTTATTATACAGCAGTATTAGTTTATCCCAAGTAATATAGTTTTTATTTTTCTAAGTTTGCTTGCCAGTGTTTTTTGAATGCGCAATCTTGTCCAGGCCATTATGCCCATTTTTTGCATTATTATATTTTCAGTTACCATTGGCACCCCCTAGCTTGCGGAACGGCCCAACACGGCCCCTGGTGGTGCAAGCTGGTGAGTGGTGTGTGTGTGCATTTTCTTGTCTGACCCGGCTGGGTTGGTAAGGAGGAGGCTCCTTTTTTCGGATGGCGCTCCACCGCGTTTAGCATTCCACTATAAATATATACCATCCAAGTGGTGAGTATACTTTACAGGTATCCCTATACCGGACTGATTCAAAGTCTGGTTCTGGTTTTCTATATATCCTTTGTTACTTGTTCTGATATATTTATTTTTCATATTGTATTTCCAAAGCTCCCGATGAAGCGGATAAGCTCCGTGAAACTAGTTGAGCCAATCGTGGAACACCCTACATGCTAAGGATTGAACAAGTGTTGACCAAGTGTGAACTGAAGTTCCCCAGTGATTAATGACTACACAAATCACCCCCATGGTCCAATCACCTGGTTCTATATATCCTACATCATGTTTTAATGCTTTGTATTTATTGATTTGACATATTGTCTTGTGAATTTCTATTATTATTAAAAAAAAATTATATTTTATTTATAAGTGCCTACAAAGTCCATTTTCTTTTCCTCTCCTATTCCTTGTAGAACTCCGCCGGGAGTCCATCCGGACCCGGCGTCTTTGACGCCTAAAGAGAAGCAACCGCAGTTTGCACTTCTTTCAGAGTAAAAGGAGCGTCCAGTCTAGTACGAGCGTCAGGGGTGAGCTCCGGAAGGTCCACCGTCTCTAGAAGTGAGCAAGTCATCTGTAGTATACGTCACCCGGGAAGAGTATAGTCTAGCGTAGAAGGTGCGAAACTGGTCATTAATGTTCACTGGGTCTAAAACCAGGGAGCCATCATCTATGTGTCTAATACGAGCAATGTGAGTCATCGAGGCACGCATGGCGGCCCGATAGAGAATCCGGACCAGGCTATCTGGACCTTTCACCCAGACGATATGTCGGCAGACCCCACCACACCAAGAACACCTGAGGCACACCCGACCATGTCCACCTCAATCGCAGAGCCGGGAGGCACGTCGGCGGAGCGGGAGATACGAGCGCTCCTACAGGCCCTCCCCACCCGCTCCGACATAGAGACTCTCATACTAAAACTAGAGGAGACACACCGGCGAGACTTCCAGGAAGTACGGGTAGAAGTGTCCACGCTAACGGACAGGGTGTCCACGGGCGAGGGATCGTTAGCAGCCTTGGAGCAGAGTGTGACCGGCCTGGAACGTGACAGGGACCTCCACAGAGAGGCGGCGGTCACACTTCAGCTACACCTCGAGGAGGTTGAAGACCGGAGCCGCCGCAATAACTTGCGGCTCTGAGGGATACCGGAATCGGTGGACACCGATACTCTGGACGGCATGCTGCTACAGCTGTTCCGTGATGTGCTGGGAGACCCGGAGGAAACCGTGGAGGTTAACCGTGCACACCGCGCACTAGGCCCGAAGTCGGATGACCCGGACAGTCCCTGAGATGTCGTGTGTAGATTGCTCCGATTCGCACAGAAAGAGCGCATCATCCGGGGAGCATGGGATCGAGGCGAGGTCCTACTAGAGGGATCGGCGATCAAGGTACTACCGGACCTATCTCGGGCGACGCTACGCCATCGGGCGATGCTGAAGCCCGTCCTTGACCTGCCGAAACAGCGTGGATTCACATACAGGTGGGGTTACCCACTTGCAGTGACCTTCAGAAAAGACGGAGCAGCGTTCACTGTTCAGACGCCGGCGGACCTCCCGGCCCTCTTCCAGTTCCTGGAAACAGACCAGATTCATGTTCCCGACTGGCTGCAACTCCTGCCTCGTACCCCTGGCCAAGCAGGCCCCTCGATGTACAGACCCGGGATGGGTGCACGCCAGCAAGGTCATGGCCGAAGGAGACGCCGCACGCCCTTGGGCGGAGAGCACCGTGAGTAGGCCGTAGGCCGCAATCCCCAGAACTCCGTAGCCCACCCTCCCTCTGTTGAGCCGGCGGCGTTGCCTCCCCCCTTTTGCCAATACTCCGGGGTCCATCATATTGGCCTGTCCCGGGGATCCCGGGTTACCGATTCCCCCTGTACTGGACCTCCCACCCTGTGTGACATCCGGGGCCCGGGCCTGCGGCTCGGGAGGGTGGGGTGGCTCTGGTCATAGTTTGGATCCCTGGCCGATCTCCCTGGACAGTTTTTTGGGCTCCCGCGCTGTTAGGGCGCACCCTGGTTTCCTGAAGACCGGAGTGTGGATCGCGAGGCCTGAACATCCTTTCACCTCACCCTATGTTGTTAGTGGAGGCTGACTCCCCCCTGTGCCGGCACCCCGGAAAACCCCATCCAAGACTGAACCGGGGACCCCATGTTGCTTGTTACCCGGGGGACTGTAGCAGTACCGTTTCGCCCACCCCCCCCCCTGCCCGTTGAGTTTTTTCTTTTACTTTTTTTTCTTTGCCACCCAGGGGGGCGGGGAGCCCTGTGCCTTTGACTAGCCCCCGGGATAGACCACACTGCGCGACCTTTTGGGCCTCCGCGCTGTTAGGGCGCGCCCTGATCTCCCGAAGGACGATTACGCATCGCCCCCCTCCTCCTACATTGCCGGCTACCACTGCAGATACGAACGCCAGGCAGTGCTGTTGTCACTGCACCGTAAGAGGACGCCGCTGACTCTGTCCCCCTGCTTCTGCCCGCTGCGGCGATGTGGGGATTGGGGACGCGCTGTTGGGGGTTCACCCCGCACATGGACTGCCTTACAGATGTTGTTACGGGTACTTGGGAAGGTGCAATGATGTGATGTGATGTGTTGTGGGGTGATGGTGGGGGGGAGGGATGGGTGCCGTGGGGAGGGTGCCGACCTGTGGATGAGCTCCCTAGGTTAAATGGGGGAGATGGGACGCCCCACTGTACTACCTTGTTTGAAGGGGGAGGAGAGGCTGCTGGCCGTTTGAGATTATTTTACTGGGGGAGTTGGGGATACTACACCCCTCAGGTTTACCGGTTAGACACCAAATGTACCTGATGCTGCACTGTTTGTGGGTATAAATACTTGAGTGGAGGTTCTATGATACGTGCTTTATGTTTTACTCCTTGCCTTATATGTTTTTCTCTTTTGTTCTTTTCTCTTGAAACTTTCTGCATTGCTACTACATTACCACAGATTGCACTACTGATATTGTATTTTACCATCTGCTATGGCCGGGGGGGGGATGGATGAGGTCGGGGGCCAACACCACCGGCTCTGTCTATCCACCTACCCACATAGGCCTGCGCTCATACACCAGATTACCTCTGATGAGCGTTCTAGCTATTTAAGCTAAATTAGATTCTCTCTTTGACCACACCGCCTGGTGCTGGCTATGTTCCGTGTGCCCCGGCCACATTGGACGGAGACACATGCCTCTTAAGCTTTCCCTTTCCTCTCTTTCTATAACCCCTGGTTTCCGGGCCACACGCTAACTCTTCTTACCTAACCACACAATCCCTTCCCACCATCCACCCGCGAGCATGGACACACTAACGATAATATCATTAAACGCCAAGGTAATATGTGTGTAATATTGCGCAAACCACAAAGTAAAAGTGAGTCAGGCTGCCAACATACCAAAGTGGATGCTTCGTGAACGTGAATATGAAAAAATGTGGCGCCAAAAGAAAACCCTGAAGGGGAGATCTATATAATAATGGAAAAAGTAATAAAATAAACAAATAATGGTAGGTATTCACCCTACCATCCAATATTTTGACAACTGTGTATAACCCTGTGAGGTTAACCAGACAATCAAATGTCTAAGTTGTCACTGCAAATATCAAGAACGCATGTAATGCGTTGACATATTGGTGAAAAGCATAAACAGTGTAAATAGTGATGTAAATCAATAGACTCTACATAACAGTAATATAACAAAAGAAATGCAATGTCCAATGGTTAGGAAACAGGGATGTCTCACAATCCTAAACAAATACTTAATAAAAAGTGCAATATGAAGGCAATCCACCTAAGTAGATAGGTAATGGACCAAGCCTCACATGAAGTGACATACACTCAAAATGTGCAAATAATTGTCCATTGTGAAAATACAAGTGCTGAGTGAGAACACATATGATCTTTTCAGGTGATTGAGTGAAGCCAATATCCTCAAAGACAATCTTCAATGCTGAACATAAGAATATATGAGTGGGTACTCTTACCGCAACAGGTGGACCCTCTAACTCACCATACGGTGGGAGGGTCGTAAGGGCTTTAGTGGACTGACCATCCAGTCCAGAAATCCTCGCAGTGTTGGTCTAGGCCAAGAGTAATCCCAAAAAGATTCGATTGTCCAGAAATTTGATTGGATCAGGAATCAGCCTGATGGCAGTTGCTCAGACACCCCGAATCATAAGAGAAGAAATAAAAATGGAGGTGCTCCTCATAGTGTAAAACTATTATTTAATGTAAAAAAGCTTTTTTCCAAAAGTCCGCACAAGTGACAGAAATGCAAAAAATAAAAACATAGAAAACTATCAAAGCCACACATAGGAAAAAAAACGCAAACTGAAAATAATAAACAGCAGCAATAACTCCCACCCTTGATGGGTATAAGGAGTATTCCAATGAGTAAAATGCAGTGGAGATGCGATGGATCAATCACCCAACCGGTTTCGTCTCAAACAGACTTCAACTGGGGTATCTGATTGTCCCATGCTTTAATAATCAGGGGATATCTTTACTTAATTTTTTATCTGATAAGAAAAAACTAAGAATGGAAACGCTAGACAAAGAGATAAAAGACATTAAAGAAAAACTACTTAATTCAAAGTCCACACCTGAATATAACACACTTTCCTTGAGTCTTAAAGGCCATCTAGAAAAAGAAGAGCGAGACCAAAAGACAAAGAAACAAAAGAAATATACTAGAGACGTAGCAGACTATAAGACTGGTTTAGTGTTTAGATGGCAAAGTTTAATTAATACAGAGGAAGAAGTTGAACCCCAAAATCTAGAAATGGAAGTGTCCCAACCCTCATCCAGTGAGGGGAAAGTTCTGGCCTTCTCACAATTGGGCCCCCCGCTGACACTCCCTATTAGAAATGAGGGTTCCACTAATAGAGGAGCTGCTCCTAGAACTCCTAACCCCCAACAAAGAGGACACCCTAATAGAGGAAAAGGCAAAGGACCTAGAGGAAGATCTAGGAACCAAAAGGATATTCCTCAGGATCCCCGGTCCTATGACTCATCCCCTTATAGTAATCGTAATCATTATGATTATTCTAATGGATACCCCCAATCCACTCCTGGTCGTGGTGGAGGAAGACCCCCCCCCCCCCAAGGGGAGATTATCCATGTAGACCATATAATCACACATATGGTTATATGGAAAGGGATGAATACCATCAGGACAGATCCCCCTATTCATACAACCAGAATCAACCGAGGTCCGAATATCAGGGGGATTTTCACCGGGACCAAGAAGACTACCCCAGGGGAAGAGAACCAAACGGGGCTCGAGAGGGGGGCGATGAGCCCGGACGAAAAAGGAAAAAAGTCTAAGGGGAACAGGCATTTTTAATCTTAGCAAAGTTCACCTGACAGATACAGAGAAAGTGGCATTGGATAAGGGGCTTAAGTACGTCCCCCCCAAAACCTTGAATAAATTTAATACGTTTATAGACGTACAAAAGTACGTTAGGAAATTAAACATCCAACGTTATTTTATCAGCAATCCGTGTAGACCTAATCTCCAAGATGTTTCCTCTCATGTTGTCCACACTGGACTCTCTAACCCATCCCTGTTTAACCCCTCTTGCCCAATGGCCCCAAATGTCAGGGTGTTTAGAGATTTGGTTCTCAGGGATTTAGATGAATTACCTCTCAAAAAAACATTCATCGACCTCAATATAAAAAAGGGTTTAAAGAGCCTGTGTGAACACAAAGATCTTGTGATCCGCCCCACGGACAAAGGGGGAGGCATTGTGGTGCTGGACAAAACCGCATACCATGAGGAAATGCTACGCATCTTGGGGGACACTGACACCTATGTTAAACTGCCTTCAAATCCCACATCAAAGATCAAAACCTCTTTGTGTAGATTACTAACTTCAGGGGCCCAGAAAGGAATACTGGAAAAAAGGAACGCGCATACCTTATGCCTAAGGTCCCTCGCATTCCTACAATGTATTTCCTGCCAAAAATACATAAGGACAACGTGAACCCTCCTGGAAGGCCCATCATAAGTGGAATTAATTCTATTACCTCCCGAATAGGAAGGTATATAGATTTCCACTTACAACCTATGGTTAAGGACATTCCCTCGTACCTAAAGGATACGAGGCATACCATCGCACGACTCGATGAAATAGTGTACAGCGGGGACATCATGCTGGTAACGGCTGACGTGTCCTCTCTGTACACGAGCATTGCCCACCATATTTTCTCCGTCGCAATGAGAGCATCCCTACCGTGCAGAAGTACTTTATTATGGATTTGCTCAGATTTGCGACAACCAACAACTATTTTTGGTACAATGGAGAGTACTTTTTGCAACAGAGAGGTGTGGCTATGGGGGCTAAGTTTGCCCCCAGCCTCGTCAATATCTTTATGGCCAAATGGGAGGAGGATGTCGTCTATGCTATGAACCGGCCAGAGATTGTTCTCTGGGCCAGGTACATAGACGACATCCTCCTCCTTTGGAGGGGGGACCAACAATCGTTGGACCTGTTCATGGCCATACTGAACACAAATGATGTGGGAATTGTTCTAACGTATGAGGCAAGTTTTTCCAACATTCACTTCCTCGATCTTGAAATCCAGGCCCAGAGCGATCGGTTGGTAACTAAAACGTACTTTAAGAGTACTGACCGCAACAGCTACATTCCTACTGACAGCTGTCACCATCCCGCCTGGTTGAAGTCCATTCCCAGGAGTCAATTGCTACGGATACGACACAATTGCTCGGATGTAAAGGATTTCTTTATCCAGGCGCAAGTCTTGAAACAACGTTTTTTAGACAAGGGCTATCCAATGGATAGAATCGATGAGGAAATAGAACAAATTGGAGAGATTGACCGTACAACACTAACAATAGAGAAGACAAAGGCAGTCCAAGATTCTAAATTTAGAAATTCATTCTTTACAACTTTCTCTGGACAGTATAAACAGATAAAGAATATTATCTATAAACATTGGGGAATCCTGAAAGAAGACCAAGTCCTAGGACCTACTTTGCCCACTAATGCGACGGTGATATATAGGGGGGCATCTTCTTTGAAAAATCAAATTGCACCCAATGTCATTGACCCTCCAATTAAACCCTCCTTTTTTCCCTTATCAAAAGGTTTTCACCCGTGCAGAAAATGCAAAGTGTGCCTTAATAATACACATGGGAGGAAGAAAACTACCTGTTTCCAGTCCACCATCACTGGGATTGAATTTCCCATGAAGCAGTTTTTCACGTGCGCCTCCACGCACATAGTCTATTTGATCACATGCCCTTGTGGAAAACAGTACGTTGGTCGTACCATACGGGCCTTCTCCACAAGGGTAGGTGAGCACGTTGCAAAAATTAAGAAGGGATGTATTAAACATACGGTACCCAGACATTATTTACAGGCACACAATAAAAGACTGGAAGGTACCACCTTTCTCATCATAGATAAATTTGTCCCACACTGGAGGGGTGAACCTAGTACCAGAGGGGTCTCAAAATTAGAAGTTTACTGGATATATTCGCTTAAAAGTTACGCACCATTCGGATTAAACGTTGAATGGGACGTAAATGCGTTTATAAACCAGTCCTAATTGGGTCATTGACCATTTAGTTTTTCTTATTTATTTTATATTCTTAATACAATTTCTAAAATTTTTATTATTTTTTATATATAATCATGCCATTTTTATACTTCATTTTTATATATATTTCTGATGGTCTCTTACATTAACTTTGATCCATCTCCGTGAGTTTCTGCCATTTTCCTAGCCTAGCTACATATGGGTACAGACACACTTATATTTAAATGGACTGTTTAACATACAGTCGTTTCTATTACATTGGTGTGATCTAGGATGATCTTTTCCATCCCTGTGAAGTTTATGCTGCCTCTGGGTGGACAAATTAAGCTTTTTCGTTTCACAGCTTATGTCATGTCCACCCCATATGTAGGAGACGCATTGACAGAGGCCTTTGGAACGCATCATGACACGCAGCGCCGGCGTATTGACGTCAGACGTTGTGTGGTCACACAGGCGGATGCCTCCGATTGGCCGGGACGTACTGGCAGAGGTCCCTGGAACGTGTCATGACACGCAGCGCTGGCGTATTAACGTTAGACATTGTGCGGTCAGACAAGCGGATGTCTCCCTATTGGCTGGCATACTTCCACGTCTCCTCCCCTGTATAGGGGGTTGCGAGGAAAGTGATGCTGTTTTGTACACAGCATAGACACACCAGCGGTTACTCCGCCTCCCGACATCCGGTCTTTGGAACGCAATGGAGGAGACTGATTAGTCCTCTGACACGCACGCTGATTCGGCATGGCAGACCAAGTGGGGGAACTTACGGACCTGGATCTCAGGTATTTAATGCAGGGGAGCAGCATGGGACAATCAGATACCCCAGTTGAAGTCTGTTTGAGACGAAACCGGTTGGGTGATTGATCCATCGCATCTCCACTGCATTTTACTCATTGGAATACTCCTTATACCCATCAAGGGTGGGAGTTATTGCTGCTGTTTATTATTTTCAGTTTGCGTTTTTTTTCCTATGTGTGGCTTTGATAGTTTTCTATGTTTTTATTTTTTACATTTCTGTCACTTGTGCGGACTTTTGGAAAAAAGCTTTTTTACATTAAATAATAGTTTTACACTATGAGGAGCACCTCCATTTTTATTTCTTCTCTTATGATTCGGGGTGTCTGAGCAACTGCCATCAGGCTGATTCCTGATCCAATCAAATTTCTGGACAATCAAATCTTTTTGGGATTACTCTTGGCCTAGACCAACACTGCGAGGATTTCTGGACTGGATGGTCGGTCCACTTAAGCCCTTACGACCCTCCCACCGTATGGTGAGTTAGAGGGTCCACCTGTTGCGGTAAGAGTACCCACTCATATATTCTTATGTTCAGCATTGAAGACTGTCTTTGAGGATATTGGCTTCACTCAATCACCTGAAAAGATCATATGTGTTCTCACTCAGCACTTGTATTTTCACAATGGACAATTATTTGCACATTTTGAGTGTATGTCACTTCATGTGAGGCTTGGTCCATTACCTATCTACTTAGGTGGATTGCCTTCATATTGCACTTTTTATTAAGTATTTGTTTAGGATTGTGAGACATCCCTGTTTCCTAACCATTGGACATTGCATTTCTTTTGTTATATTACTGTTATGTAGAGTCTATTGATTTACATCACTATTTACACTGTTTATGCTTTTCACTAATATGTCAACGCATTACATGCGTTCTTGATATTTGCAGTGACAACTTAGACATTTGATTGTCAAAGTTAGCCTTACTAAGATTCTCGCGACCAGAATCCAACGCCATCTTCCAAGCCTTATTCACCTTGACCAGGTAGGGTTTGTCCCTACCAGGGAAGCTAGGGACAACACTGCCAAGGTCTTGAACCTCGTGCACACAGTGAACATCACGAAAACACCTTGGGTCTTTGTGAGCACCGACGCCGAAAAGGTGTTTGATCGTGTCAGTTGGCAGTTCATGTTCAATACACTAAAACACATTGGGCTGGGTCATAAAATGCTAAATTGGATATCAGCGACCTATACAGATCCAACTGCCAGAGTCAGGGCCAACGGGGTATTGTCGAAAACATTCCCGATTAAAAATGGCCCCTACTATTCGCACTCACCCTCAAACCTTTCCTGCGACACGTACGAACGAACCCGGACATCTCAGGGGTTAGAGTGGGAGATGGAGAATATAAAGGTCTCCACCTACGCGGATGACCTGCTCTTCTCTTTGACAGACCCAGTAACGTCCCTTCCCAGCCTGATGCGGGAATTTGAGATATATGGACGACTCTCCAACCTAAAAATAAATATGAGCAAGTCGGTAGCAATGGGGGTGGGAATTCCGGGCCCACGTTTAGAACGTCTCCGCGGCAGTTTTGGACTGCAGTGGACAGACACGGCTCTGAACTACCTTGGCACACGTATCCCCCCCGAACCTTTCCCAAACTTTTAGATTCAATTTCCCACCGCTTTTAAAGGCGTTTCAGAAGTTGCTAGACCAGTGGACCACCGGTCTTCACTCTTGGTTCGGTAGGTGCAACATATTAACCAGTTCCCGACCCCCGCATGTACATATACGTCCACAATATGGCACGTACAGGCACATGGGCGTACATGTACGTCCTTGCCTATTAGCGGGTGGGGGGTCCGATCGGGACCCCCCCGCTACATGCGGAGGTCGGGTCCGCTCAGGGAGCGATCCGGGACCACGGCGCGGCTATTTGTTTATAGCCGCTCCGTCGCGATCGCTCCCCGGAGCTGAAGAACGGGGAGAGCCGTATGTAAACACGGCTTCCCCGTGCTTCACTATGGCGGCGCATCGATCGCGTCATTCCCTTTATAGGGAAGACACGATCGATGACGTCATTCCTACAGCCACACCCCCCTACAGTTGTAAACACATACTAGGTGCACCCTAACTCCTACAGCGCCACCTGTGGTTAACTCCCAAACTGCAACTGTCATTTTCACAATAAAGAATGCAATTTAAATGCATTTTTTGCTGTGAAAATGACAATGGTCCCAAAAATGTGTCAAAATTGTCCGAAGTGTCCGCCATAATGTCGCAGTCACGAAAAAAATTGCTGATCGCCGCCATTAGTAGTAAAAAAATTTTTTTATAAAAATGCAATAAAACTATCCCCTATTTTGTAAACGCTATAAATTTTGCGCAAACCAATCGATAAACGCTTATTGCGATTTTTTTTACTAAAAATAGGTAGAAGAATACGTATCGGCCTAAACTGAGAAAAAAAAATGTTTTTATATATGTTTTTGGGGGAAAAAGTAAAAAGTAAAAAATATTGCATTTTTTTCAAAATTGTCGCTCTATTTTTGTTTATAGCGCAAAAACTAAAAACCGCAGATGTGATCAAATACCACCAAAAGAAAGCTCTATTTGTGGGGGGAAAAAGGACGCCAATTTTGTTCGGGAGCCACGTCGCACGACCGCGCAATTGTCTGTTAAAGCGACGCAGTCCCGAACTGTAAAAACACCTTGGGTCTTTAGGCTGCATATTGGTCCGGGGCTTAACTGGTTAAAGATGTCTACATTGCCAAAATTTAAATACCTCCTTCAAGCCCTCCCCATACATATACCAGCAGATTTCTTCAAACAGGTTCAGACCATGTTTAAGACCTTTCTGTGGGCTGGGAAACATCCTCGGATACACAGATCGGTACTGTCCCTGCCCAAAATACACGGTGGAATGGCTATGCCCGACGTCCATGCATACTATCACGCTGCACACTTGAACCGCCTTATTGACTGGTGCCGACATAAAGACACTAAACTGTGGCCTCATCTGGAACAAGCCATGAGCGAGAGCGAGATCCCATTGCAGAGAGCACCGTGGTGCCCTACAGTACTACACAGGTCTGTACGAACTCACCCACTGATAGGAACCACAATTAAGGTATGCGCTAGGCTACTACCTCGGGCAAGGCTGACAGTGGGAGACTCACCTTTACACCCAGTGCTGGGCAACCCGCAATTTGAGCCAGGGATACGGGACATGCGGTTTCGTGCTCTGAGAGACTCGGGCACATTTCAGGCTTCCCACTTTAGCATTGCGGATCGCTGGAAAACGCTTGCAGAACTGATGGACCCAGGAGGAAGTTATTGCTTGGACTTCTTGAGGGCCAACCAACTCAATCACTTCCTACATACCATGACCCACACTCGCACATCTTTAGAAGAGCTATGCTCAGGCACGGAAGCCCTACCACACGCCTTGTCCATTATATATAATACACTGGCCACACCAGCGGAGGGATATCAAATCCCCTGCATTGCTAAATGGTAACAAGATCTACACTGCACATTCTCTGCCAAGAAAAAACAACAAATATTGACATTCGCACACAAGTCCTCCATCTGCACGAAGGTCCAAGAGACAAATTATAAAATCATGACACGTTGGTACCGTACACCGGCCCTACTTAGCAAACTGTTCCGGACGACTTCAGACTCATTGCCAGAACGAGATGGGCACGCTGCTCCATATCTTCTGGTCCTGCCCACGGTTGAGACCCTTCTGGACGGAAGTCAGGAGGATCTCCCAAAAGTTTACAGATCGACAGCTCCCCGACGACCCAGCTTTTCTTCTGTTACACGCCAACGACATCCCTACGTACATTTATAAAAAATCAATCATCCGACACCTTTTTGACGCCGCTAAGGCATGCATCCCCATCTGCTGGAAATCCCCAGACCCACCGACTGTAGCAATGTGGCTACGGAAAGTGGGCGACATTAATAGGATGGAAGAACTGATTCTTTCAAGCCAAGACAGACAGGAAGCTTACAAACAAACATGGCAGTTGTGGAACATCTACATCTACTCAGATGAAGGACAAAATCTTAGAGACCCGATCTAGAACCGGGGGATAGACTCATACCCTCGATAGTGTAGATGCAGATATTCCGGACCAAGCAAAATGCAGATGGGGCTGATAGACACGTGGCCCCATACTCCCCTCCGCCTCCCCTCTCTCTGCACCCCCCAACCGGGAATCTTCCCCACGGGGCGGCTATCCTTCTTGGCTCCCCAGACTATGTCATGGGAGTTGCTACTGTTTTCTAACTCTCTTTTCTTTGCTCTTGCTACCTCTTAGATATTAAGGAAAAGGTGAGCGGTCCGCGGATCCTTGATTGCACGCCGCATCCCATGGGTAATTATTACTCTACTGACGACTCCGATGGGGAGGTTTGGAACGGTAGCTGAGTGGCACCAGTACAGAGTCAGGTGCGTATTGCCCGTGAGGGCTGGTGGCCTGACGCTATATGATAACCTATCATAATTCGTTTGAATTTGATAACATGTATATAGACTGAGTTTTGTTTGTTTGTATACCTGTGGATATCACTGTGTTTTACAATGTTACTGTGATCCGTGTGGAAACGCTCTTTGTTGTGTATAAATAAAGAATTTTGAAAAAAAAAAAAAAAAGAAGAAACCCCCCTCGGGAGGATGGAAACCGCCAGCGTGCGGGGCAGCAGGCGATCGCTAAGATATATTCGGTCAATTCCCGGAGAATGTGGTGTAAGAAGCCGAGTGGCATGTGAATTGTCTTTCCCGCGGATGCTTCCACCTCCATACGTCGTGTAGCCCGTATGTGTCAGCCCATCTAGATAGGGGAGAATCCACTGCCGGGTCGGGAAAGAACTTGTCTAGGCTAGGTACAGGGGGTATGTTAAAATCCCCAGCCAGGAGGACCTGTGCGGATGGATACTGCGCCACTATGGGAGCTAGCTTAGACAGCAAGGACATAGTAGCTGGGGGTGGCATATAAATTCCTACAATTACCAGTTCACATCTAACACACATAGCATGAATCACAACAAACCGCCCCTCAGCGTCCAGGTGGAGATCCAGCAGTTCAAACTGTAGGGACTTGTGAATAAGGACACTAACCCCTCTGGCGTATGAGGAGTATACCGAGTGATAGGACAGTCCTACCCAGGATTTCTTGAGGAATAAAACCCTACTACCCATTAGGTGAGTTTCCTGGAGTATACATATATGTGGACAGTGCTGTTTAAGGAAGTTAAACACTAGAGTGCGCTTAAATTTAGAGTTTAAACCCCGGACGTTCCAGGAAATAACCATTATAGGGGCCATTGGAAAAGAGTTGGAACCTGTGATGTACGCCCAATCTCCACCTGTATCGCATCGGGCACCGGTGCTCCAGTAGGGAGCAAGGGTACAGTCAGCCCAGGAGGCAGAGCTCCCAAGAGACAGCAAAAACACAGTACCTGTGAAAGTATAGCAAGAGCATGTACCAAAGGCAGAGTTACCAAACATGATTAAGATAAAAACCACCCAACCATAACATAAAACCCAAACAAATAAATATATGGTACTACAGCGCAACTACTACTAATTAATCAAGAAAAATATATAGAAATAAAAAACTAAATAATACCGCTGCAGACACAAAAAAAAGTGTACAAAACCAATAATAGTGATAAAATGGGTGTGTTGCGCTGATAATAACTTATTTCTACGTACAAATTTACATAAGAAAGAGACCCCCTTATAAAAGGGATCACAAGTGCAAAATAGACAATATAACAAATCATCCAGTGAAGTGCTAGGAATAAATCCCTATTATGACCAGCATGCAATCTTCATGGGTAACTGCAGCAAGTCAGTACAACCCCTGTCACATGGAAAGATAGACACACCACAGTCCGATATTCATGGGATAGTTCAAAGTATACAGACTTCACTATATAACTTTTCACTTCCGGGCAGTGCCGCTCATGTAAAAAAGAAAACACAGATATGGTGCAAATAACGTATGGATAAGGAAGAAAACCAATGCAATACAGCGATTGCACTCACGGAAGCCTCGATCTCATTAGGCTCTGCTGTAAAGTAATAAGAACGCCGCTCAGTGCTTAGACGATCTCCTCAGGTGGATGGTCGCGTCACTCTGCTCCTCCCCTACGCGTATCGTCACTAGATACGCGACTTATTCATGGGTTGCCATGTGACCATGTCAGCTGCCTATTTATGCAGACTGACCATGGAGGCAAGAGCGGAGGATAATCTTTCACATCATTGTCGGCTTACTTATACAGCTTTGACAAAAATGTGAATAACACAAACTTTTAATATACACATACAGCATTAAAATTATTAAAATACTTAAAAGATAATTATTCGATCGCTGATATAAATATCACAACAATCATTACCATTCTCTAGTATACTGCCTCCAGTGGCCATAATACCAAAAGACAGGCAGATACCCATTTCAATTATAACAAAAAATAACAAAAAATAAAAAATATATAACAAATGGGAAAAATAGAAATCATCACCCCCCCTAGTGGGCAATAATAAATCTACATAAGATTACATAGTAACAGTATATAGATACAATTATACAACTGAAACATATAATTAAAATATATAAAAAATAAATTTTGCAATAAACAGTGCCCCTGTTTATTGCAATACGTTGGTCGTACTAAAAGACCAATGTGGAAGCGAATCAGGGAGCACGTACAGAACATTGAAAAGGGCTGTGTGGAACATAATGTTTCAAGACATTTTGAGCAGTGTCATAATAAAGACCCAAGAGGTCTAAAATTCTGGGCCATTCAAAAGTACATACCCCATTGGAGGGGAAGCCATAAAGTTAGGGAGCTTAGTAAGTGTGAATCTCGGTGGATACATGAGATGGTCACTTTGGCCCCTAATGGCCTTAACATTGAGTTTGACCTCAATTGTTTTATTGCAGATTTTTAATTAATTTTTTGGGCTGATTAACTAATTTATTGTCTGTTTATGGAATTTATCCAATATATATATGGGGATTGATTAAGATTAGAATGACCGTTATTGGTGGTATATAGCGGAATATGTTCCAATATTTATACAATGTATATATATTTTAATCTTTTTAATAATTTTATATATTTTAATTATATGTTTCAGTTGTATAATTGTATCTATATACTGTTACTATGTAATCTTATGTAGATTTATTATTGCCCACTAGGGGGGGTGATGATTTCTATTTTTCCCATTTGTTATATATTTTTTATTTTTTGTTATTTTTTGTTATAATTGAAATGGGTATCTGCCTGTCTTTTGGTATTATGGCCACTGGAGGCAGTATACTAGAGATAGTAATGATTGTTGTGATATTTATATCAGCGATCGAATAATTATCTTTTAAGTATTTTAATAATTTTAATGCTGTATGTGTATATTAAAAGTTTGTGTTATTCACATTTTTGTCAAAGCTGTATAAGTAAGCCGACAATGATGTGAAAGATTATCCTCCGCTCTTGCCTCCATGGTCAGTCTGCATAAATAGGCAGCTGACATGGTCACATGGCAACCCATTAATAAGTCGCGTGTCTAGTGACGATACGCGTGGGGGAGGAGCCGAGTGACGCGACCATCCACCTGAGGAGATCGTCTAAGCACTGAGCGGCGTTCTTATTACTTTACAGCAGAGCCTAATGAGATCGAGGCTTCCGTGAGTGCAATCGCTGTATTGCATTGGTTTTCTTCCTTATCCATACGTTATTTGCACCATATCTGTGTTTTCTTTTTTACATGAGCGGCACTGCCCGGAAGTGAAAAGTTATATAGTGAAGTCTGTATACCTTGAACTATCCCATGAATATCGGACTGTGGTGTGTCTATCTTTCCATGTGACAGGGGTTGTACTGACTTGCTGCAGTTACCCATGAAGATTGCATGCTGGTCATAATAGGGATTTATTCCTAGCACTTCACTGGATGATTTGTTATATTGTCTAATTTAAAACCCAAACAGCCTCCCCCCCCCCCCACCCCATGCCACCCCTCGAACCCGGGTGCACCTCCATCCCAAAAACAAACATGGCTACTGCCAGTAGGGGTCCCGCACGTGGCGAACCAGATCAAACAGCAAAACAGGCGCCGCCCTAGTCCATCCTGAGGAGAGACCTCCGAACCCGCATCCAGAGCAAATCTAAATCAAAAATGGGTCAATAGAGGATAAAGTATCCTGCAGATAGAACCTTCTCCCAGTGTTCCTGGGGCACAAACTTGGTGGACCGTACTGTATTTCAGAGCGACATTCTCTCCACAAGCCTTAGCAATAAAAAGGTAGATGGAAAATAGAAAATAGGAAAATAAAACCCCCAAAAAATAAAATAAACATACAGGTCCATCAGGGGGGCGGGGGAGGAGGGAGAAGCCACGGCAGTCCCAGCTCCTGGGGCCTGCAGACCCAGGAAGTAGTCACACGCCCCAGGGGATCAGACAAGGGGGACAGCCGCAGCAAGACCCCCCCACACACCCCGGTCCCCGCCGCACCCAGCACCACCAGGGTTAGCATAGAAGGAAACGTTCAGCAGTCAGTCAACAGCGGTGCTTCACTTAAGCGGCGGATCCGCCTGGCCGCCAGTCCCCCCCAAAAAGGGGCAACACACACAGCGTACCTTCACCTGTTAGCAGGATGGAGACAATTGAAGGAAACAGGGGCTCAGGATTGAAAGGCTCAGCAGTTGGAAGGCCAAAAAACACTCAAAGGAGTTGTGGAAAGAGGAGCATCAGGTTCTGGGAAGGCTCTCCTGCCAGTTGGAGGCGTCCTCCTGGAACGTGAAGAATCTCACCGATTCGCCATCTTGCACGCATAGCCACGCTGGGAAAAGCATGCTGTACTTGATTTTCCTATTGCGGAGGTTGAGCTTGACATGGTCGAACGACCCCCTCTGTCGCTGGGTGTCGATAGAATAATCAGGAAAGATCATCAGTTTAGTAGCTTCAAAGCGCAGGGCATCCATCTTCCTGGCTTCCCTAAGCATCATGTCTCTGTCCCTAAAGTTGAGCAACTTCAGGATGAACGTGCGTGGTGAGCTGCCAGGAGGTGGTCTAGTAGCTGGCATCCTATGCACGCGTTCCACCACAAAGTGTGCCGAGAATGCGGCCTGGGGCAAAAGGTGAGCGGAGCAGCCGCTCCGTGAAGGTTATCGCAATCAGTCCCTTCAGCCCCCTCCGGGAGCCCCACTATACGAAGATTGTTCCTCAGGTTCCTGTTCTCTGCGTCCTCAGCGCAAGATTCTATACTTTTAACCCGCACTTTCAGGGTGTGTAGCGAGGCTGCATGGTCCCGCAGCACATCTTCCGCATCACTCACCCTGTACTCCACTGTAGAGACTCTGGAGCGGATCGCGTCCACGTCCTTGCGGATCAGGCCCAGTTCCAGCTGTACTGAGTCTATCTTGCCTGTCAGCGTGGATTTGCAGTCCGTTATAGCACTCATTAGGGCAGAAAAGTTACTCTGCTCCAGCAGGGCGGGTTCCTGATCGCCCCCCTCATTCTGGGACGCCATGCTGGAGGTCTGAGTGGGAGCAGGCGAGGCCGGGACTCGTGCCGGAGATCTTAGGGCGGTTTAGCAGTGCCGCGGGAGTTTGAGCAATTCTACCCCTTGCGCATTACAAGCCGGGGTCACGCAGAGCAAACACCTCCGGTGCAAGGTAGGACCGTTATTAGCAGGGATAAACGGGTGATATTTGCGCTATCAGGTCGGAGCTCCCCTAAGTGCTTGCCGCTCCGGTCGCCATCTTGACACACTGCTGGTGATCCTTACCCTCAGCTATCCCGAGGGTACCCGTAACGGTGACCCTTAACGGTGTCCCGTGGTGTACTCCAAGAAAAGGGATTTTACAGGGTAAGCCGTTTTAAAAATCCTGTTATTCGCACAGACCACCAAATGCAGGAACGTTCTTTCTGCTGACCACTAGGGATGAGCTTCGCGTTCGATACGAACGTATGTTTCGACTCGAACATCGGCCGTTCGACGAAATTCGAAACAAGACGGGTCGTTCGCGCCAAATTCGAGTGACGCAAAATGGCCCATAATTCACTGCGGCGTTGAGCGCTGATGATTGGGCCAAGCATGCTGTATGTCCCGCATGCTTGGCCAATCACAGCACGCAAAAATCGAATAGCCATAATTGGCCAAAGCCTGGGTTGCTTTGGCCAATTATGGCTCAGGGCTTTAGCACACTCCCCACACTATAAAAGGCCGCCTTCCGGGCAGCCTCGTGTAGTGTGTTCCGGCTTGTTACAGATGAGCAGTTAGAGAGACAGAGAGATTATCTTTTTAGATAGATAGATAGAGCAGGGTAGTCAGTTTAGCGTTGAAATACAGTGTGTAGAGAAATATATATACATCCCTAGGAGTTGTACATATATTTATACACTGTATAGCTTAGCTAGATCTGCTATTAGTATTGTCAGGCAGGAGATTGTGCATAGCTGCAGTGCTCTAGCGTGTTGTATTGAGTGCCTGTGTGCTGTGTAATTTACACCTAAACGTACTGGGTGTTACTGCACGTGTCCTGTTTTATTGCAACTAAGCGCATTTAGTGTAAGTGCAAGTTTGCTCTTTAATAGCACGTAAAGCGCATTTACTGCAAGTGCAAGTTTGCTCTTTAATAGCACGTAAGCACATTTACTGTAAGTGCAAGTTTTGCTCTTTAATAGCACGTAAACGCATTTACTGTAAGTGCACGTGTGTTGTTTGTTTTCACCGGAACGCATTAAAATGTCTGGAAGGACAACAACAGAGGCAGAGAGTCACGAGGGCAAGCAGGCTCTGCATGTAGAGGCAACGCTGGTGGTGGACGTGGTGCATCCTCTTCAGCACGTGGCCGTGGCCGCTCGTCCTTTTCGGGAGCTGGCCGTGTTGAGCCTCAACATGCAGAGAAATTAGGTAGAGTGGATGACCAAGCAGTCCTCATCCTCCTCATGCTCTCTCACACAGACTGATCTTAGTTTGTCTGGCAAAGCAGCTGCCAAGGCTTCCTCTTCCCTCTGCACATTGGCATCACACAATCCTTCCCTAGTCCCACCGTGTCCTCCTGAGGAGTCCCCCGAACTGTTTCAACACAGTGTTGGGTACATGCTGAAAGAAGATGTGCAGCGTTTTGAAGGCTCCGATGATGGAACACAGATAGAGGAAGGCATTGATGTGAGCCCAGGAAGAGGGGGTGGCCGAGAGGGACAGCAATCTGGCAGTGATGTTCCCCCAGCTGGAGCATACTGCCAGGTTTTCGACAGTGATGAGGAGGGAGGGGATGATGAGGTCACTGACTCTACCTGGGAGGACGAGGCACAGGCACATCTCCAAAGAGGCAGGATGCCCTCCAGGGGTCAGGTTAAGGGCACACCAACTGCATTACATTGCACATCTACGCTTGTGCATGGCGCTGCTGTGTCTGAACAGTACAGCAAAAGTTCTTTGGTGTGGGCCTTTTTTGAAACATGTCCATCAGATCGTACCTTTGCTATTTGCAACATATTTTGCAAGCGTATCTCGCGTGGCCAAAACATCACCCGCTTGGGCACCACATGTTTGTCCAGACATATGTCGAGCTGCCCTTGCTCCCCTTGCCCTTCTGTGACCTCCAAACCCACTAGACCCCCAGTCCTCTCTGAAGCCTGCACTGAAGGTGTAGAAATAGGTGTGTCACAAACTAGTAGTGGTAGTACATGCGGGCAATCTACTGATAGTACCAGACAAATTTCCCTGCCCCAGCTGCTGCAGCGCCGAAAGAAGTACGCTCCCAGCCATCCACATGCCCAGCGGTTGAATGCTAGCTTAGCAAAATTGCTAGCACTTCAAATGCTACCTTTTCAGTTGGTAGATTCTGCCCCCTTCCGTGAGTTTGTGGAATGTGCAGTACCTCAGTGGGAAGTACCCAAACGCCACTTTATCTCACGGAAAGCGATTCTGGCTCTCTACCAGCATGTGGAAGGCAATGTCCATGCCTCGCTGGACAGGGCGGTCAGTGGTAAGGTGCATCTTACCGCTGACTCATGGTCGCAGCAGGCATGGACGTTACCTGTATTTTAAACGGCGCATTGGGTGTCTCTGGCTGGCAGCTGGGAAGGACGCAGGGCAGGTACAGTGTTTTGGAGGTTGTTGCGCCACCACGCCTCCAAAACACTACTACTGGGTTGGACACACCTCTCTCCTCCACCCCCTCCTCTTCTTCCTCTGTGGCCTCTTCCTGTGGTGATGTTTCCTCAGAACCAGCCGTGCTCCGTAGGCGTATGAGGGGCTATGCAGGAATGCAGCCCAAGAGATGCCATGCGGTGCTAGAGCTGGTGTGCTTGGGAGACAGGAGCCACACTGGGGAAGAGGTTCTTCAGCTCTGCAGGGGCAGGCTCAGAGGTGGTTGATGCCATGCCAGCTGAAGCCTGGATGGTGGTCAGCGATATTGGCACCAACCGCCTCTCTGCCTCTGCGACAGGGAAAAGACTCACCCATTGGGCCCTGTTTTGCGCATATCCAGAATTTGGTGTTGCAGCGGTTTCTTGGGCAGGTACCCAGGCTTACAGGATGTCCTGAAGCAGGCCATGAAAGCTTTGTGCATTTCCGAGGTCATATAAAATGCCACTGCTCGGGCCGACAGACCTCCAAAGGGAATAAAACCTGCCCAAGGAATCGCCTAATCTGTGACATGCCCACCAGATGGAACTCTATCGTTGGCCATGCGCAGCGGCTGCACACGCAGCAGAGGGGCCATCAATGAGTACCTGTGCCAATATGGCAGCAGAACTGGGTCAGGGAGCTTGGTTTTTTTTCACCACGCCAGTGGGCCTTGATCAGGGATGCATGCACTGTCTCTGTCACCATTTGAGGAGGCCCCAAGGATGGTGTGCAGTGACTGTGCATGCATCAGTGAGACTGGTCCCTCTTATTCACATGTTGGAGCACACGCTACGTGGAATAATGGACAGGGCCCTTGAGGCAGAACAGGGAGGACGAGGAGGACTTCCTTACCTCTCAAGGCCCCCTTTATCCAGACAGTGGTCCTGCTTGCCCACCTAGCACACAGGAAGAGGAGGAGGAGGATGATTGTATCAGCAGCATGGAGGTGGAGCGCTAGCACTCAGCATCAGCAGCAGCAGTCTTCAAGGGATCATGTACAGTCCCAAGGAACACATGGACTTTTACGTGGCTGGGATGAGGTGGCTGCGGATCCTGTCGTCCTCAGTGACCCAGAGGACTGTGCCCCGAATGCCTCTGCAAACCTACGCTGCATGGCCTTCCTGATCCTGCAAAGCCTGCGTAAGGATCCTCGTGTACGTGCTATCAAGGAGAGGGATCATTACTGGCTGGCAACTCTCCTTGATCAACGTTACAAGAGTAAGGTTGCGGACCTTATGTTGCCATCGTAGAGGGAGGAGAAGATGAAACTTCTGCGGGAGGCCTTGCAGAAGGGTCCTGTGCAATGCGTTCCCAGAACCGGGGGGGAGTACCAAAACCTGGCCAACGTGTTGCTGAGGCTTCGGTTGAGTCACAGAAGGAGCGGGGGAGAAGGTGGCCGCTGACCGATGCGTTCAGACAATTTTTAGCCCGCAGCCCCCAAGGTCTGACCGGTTCCAGCAACCATCCGCCAGCGTCTGGTTTACACGGTCCGGGAATACCTAGGGGCAAGATCCGACTTGGACACCTTTCCCCACCGAAAATCCTCTGGCTTACTGGGTCTTTGAGGAGATGGATCACTGGCCAGAGCTTGCACAGTATGCGATTGAGCTACTGCTTGCCCTGCATCCAGTGTTTTCTTTCAGAACGCACATTCAGTGCTGCTGGAGGCTTTGTGACCGATCACAGGGGCGCCTCGCCACCGACTCTGTTGATCGACTGACCTTCATCAAAATTAATCAGGCTTGGATCAACACCAGCTACCAAGCACCTGATGCTGATGTTACTGAAATAATAAGTTTTTGTTGAAATGTCAGATCCCTTTGAGACTGCGTATGCGGATGCTGAGTGACTGTCTTGTATGCTGCTGATGGAATATCCTTCTCCTCCTCACTTTTCTTGCTGATAGCTAGTAAGAAATGTCATGTTTCTGGGCTCCGCCACCAGTGCCTAAGGCCTAATTTTTGTGCCCCTGTTTAACAGGGGCATCCAATAACAAGGCAAGTATTTTATAGTCTGCAAGTATTTTCACGTAGTGTACTGTGTCCTCTGCACAGTGTGCACCTAAAGCTATGTCAATAGATTTGCTGTTGTCATATTATTCCACAGGCAGTGGCTGATCAGCAAGTATTTTCACTGCGCCCACCAAGAGTAACTGTGAGGGCTTACAGTGTTGTGGCACCACCACCAAAGGCCCAATTTTTCTGTTCCTTCTGTCCAACTCCACACAGTAATGCAAGGCTTTCTCCGTGGTGTGGAGTGTCGTGCTCGCCCCCTCCCCTGGACTACAGGAGAGTCAGGATGCTCTCTATGTTGCAGATAGATAAAGGAGCTGTGTGTTAGTGGGCGTCCCAACTTTCCTGTAGTCCAAGGGAGGGGGTGAGCATGACACTCCACACCAGGGAGAAAGCCTTGCATTACTGTGTGGAGTTACAGACAGAAAAACAGGAAGTGATGATTTCTCAGAAGAAATAAGGACATTTAAAAGCAAAATCGAAGGATGAGATAAGTGAAGGAGGACTGCACTAAGGTAAAGGAAGCTATTTAGGGGAAAAAAAATTGTACCTTTACAACCCCTTCAATAGATTGGTTTGGCAAGAACGATTCTTCATGAATCCATGCTGATTACTGCTAATGATACAGTTTTCATTTTTAAAACGTGTATAAAGTCCCTTATCAGACCCTCCAAGAGCTTACATACTATTGATGTAAGGCTAACTGGTCTAATTCCCAAGGATTTATTTTGGCCCTTTTTTTAAATATTGGTGCTTGTAACGGAATGACCCAGGATACCCAGAGACTTTGCGAGGATGGGGGATACTCCTGTGTCAGCGTCACTGATAACTCTTGGGTCTGAGTCCACCCTGTGCCCTTTGGGCATGGGGTGGCAAGTGAATCATAATTCATGTATTACATGAGATAGGACATCACTGATAGTTCGTATTGCAGGATTTTGAGATACTGCAGGATGTTGGCCCAACCAGTCAATAGTGACTCATTCTATAATTAGCCCTGACTAGTGACATGCTAATTGAGTCAGGGCCTGGAAGACATTCCATTGTCCTTGTGTAAAGGTGTTAACCCAGGTCTGCTCCCAGATCTCTAATTATGCATGCTAAATACTGTTTATGTGTGATAACACTGTCTAAAGCCTAGTGATGCTCAGAGGTGTGAATAGGTGTCAAGCTGTATGCGGAGACGGAACGTCTGCCTAGGGAACTCAGTGTGTGATGGGGTTTTAAGTTTGTTATGCTGTTAATGAAGGAATGTGCAGTGATTAGACGTGATAATTATAGGCCGGCGACGACCTGTCTAGAATGGTTATTAATTAGTATTGAAGTGATGTGTGGGTGGGGGGTTCTTTGTTCCTTTGATTACTATAATATGTTGTACTGTATATAAGACTGAGAGTTACCATTAAAATTGTCTTCATTTGAAACCAGAGAACACGGAGCAAGTCTCGTTATTCTGGGAAATGGGAGGCCTGCTGGTTTGTCTGTGTGTCAGATGAGCTGTCGTAGTTGATGGAAGGTCGTAAACGGTGGTGACCGTTACAGTGCTACATTGGCTTTTCTCCAATCAGCTGGTACCATTCCAGTCAGTAGACTGTCAGTAAAAAGTAGTAACAATGGTCTGGCAATTACTTGACCGAGTTCCCCAAGGACCCTCGTGTGCAAGCCATCTAGTCCCGGTGACTTATTAATGTTACGCTTTCCAAGTCTATTTCTAATTCTGTCCTCTGTTAGCCATGCAGGTGCTTCCTGTGATGTGTCATGAGGATAAACACTGAAGTTTTGATTACTGAACCCCCCCCGGTTCCCTCATGGAGACTGAGGAGAAGAATTCAATACCTTTGCCATCATCCCATCCTTTGTAACCAGATTCCCATCCTCATTCTTTATGGGGCCAATATGGTCTGTCCTCCCTCTTTTACTGTTTATATATTTGTGTTTTTTTTTGCTCTCCTCTGCTATGTATCTTTCATGTTCTATCTTAGCTGCTTTAATTGCACCTTACATTTATTGTTGCATTCTTTGTAAAGTCTGAATGCTGATCCCTCAGCCTTGTATTTTTTGAAAGCCTTCTACTTTGCTTTTATATGCATTTTTACATTGGAGTTAAGCCATCCAGGACTTCTGTTCGCTCTTTTAAATTTATTTCCCAATGGGATGCACTGGCTAATGCCCTTATTTAATAGGGTCTTAAAGCAAACCCGCCTCTCCTCCGTGTTCTTTGTTCCCAAGAATTTTATCCAATTAATATCCTCTAGCAAGGTTCGTAGTTTAGGGAAGTTGGCAATTTTGAAATTCAGTGTCTTTGTATTCCCCCCTTATGTTTCCCATTTGTGTGATTTATACTGAAGCCAATTGACCTGTGATCGCTGTTTCCTAAATTGCCCCTTATTTCCACATCCGTGATCAGGTCTGTATGGTTGGTGTGACAGACTCAGATTCTCCTATGTCTAGGGTCACCTTATGTCCAATAGGGCCATAGGGTGACTAAGAAATTATATCATAAATTCTATGAGATGGACATTACTGATAACTGATAGTTCTATTCCAGAATGTCTTGAACATAGTACAGGTGATTTTCATGTGGAACCAGAGTGACTCATTCCTCTGTGTAACAAAACTGTTGAAATGCTAATGTTTCACCACCAGCCATCTCTCTATTCTTTGTGCGAATTGCCTCTATTGTGTTGTGTGAAGATGTCCTGTGTATACGCTTAAGAGATTGTGTATTGTACAGCAGATGAATGAAAAGTCGGGGTGTCTAGTCACCTCGTCTGGCTAAATGATTAGATAAATTAGCTCATGTTAATTATTGTTCTGGCCACCTCCTCTTTACTGTATACAGTTGTATTCAAAATTATTCAACCCCCACTGAAATTGATTGTTTTGCCCAGTTTGACACTGATTTTGATCATCCTGTCATCCTGCTTACAATTAAATCAAAGAGGCACACACAGGGTCAGACAAATATAACATACATTTATATAGAAATAACCACAAATGTCTTTTCTGTGCTCACATCATTATCAGTTTTATTCAACCCCCCAATTGACATTCAAACTTAGTACTTAGTACAACATCCTTTTACAGTTATAACAGCTTTTAAACTTGAAGCATAGCTTGACACAAGTGTCTTGCGCGATCTACGGGTATCTTCGCCCATTCGTCGTGGGCAAAAGCCTCCAGTTCAGTCACATTCTTAGGCTTGCGCACTGCAACTGCTTTCTTTAAGGTCCCACCAGAGTTTCTCAATCGGATTTAAGTCTGGTGACTGCGATGGCCACTCCAAAATGGTTCCAGCCTTTAATCTGCAAACCATGCTCTAGTGGACTTGGAGGTATGCTTGGATCATTGTCCGTTGAAAGGTCCAACGTCTCCCAAGCCTCAGGTTTGTGACGGACTGCATCACATTGTTATCCACTATCTCCTGGTACTGAAGATAATTCATGGTACCTTGCACACGCTGAAGCTTCCCTGTAAACTGCAGGAAGCAAAACAGCCCCAAAGCATGATTGACCCCCGCCATGCTTCACAGTAGGCAAGGTGTTCTTTTAATCATAGGCCTTGTTCTTCCTCTCCAAACAGCGTTGATCCATGGGCCCAAACACTTCTAATTTTGTTTCATCAGTCCACAGAACACAATCCCAAAACTTCTGTGGTTCACATGATTTTTGCATACTGCAGTCGACTCTTCTTATTCTTTGGAGACAGCAAGGGGTGCACCTGGGAGTTCTGGCATGGAGGCCTTCATTACGCAGTGTGCGCCATATTGTCTGAGCAGAAACTTCAGTACCCACATCTGACAAATCTTTTCTCAGTTCCTCAGCAGTCACACGGGGACTTTTCTCCACTCTACGCTTCAGGTAGCGCTCAGCAGTCGAAGTCAGCTTCTTCTTTCTCGCCACGGACCAGGTAGTGTTTCAACAGTGCCCTTTGGCTTGAATTTGCGAATGATGCTTCCTATGGTGTCTCTTGTATGTTTAACATCTTTGCAATCTTCTTATAGCCATTGCCCTTCCTGTGAAGAGTAATCACCTCTTCTCTGGTCATCCCGGACCATTCTCTTGACTTCCACCATGTTTGTAACCACACCAGTAAATGGTCTAGAAGGAGCTGAGTATCACAGTCATTTTAAAGCTGCCTGATTGGTGCTTATAGCTTTATTGCTGCTCCCTGACATCCACAGGTGTTTCAATACCTGATTGAAAACACTTCAATGAACCTCTGTTCTTCAGAGTGGTAGTCTTTAAGGGGTTGAATAATTGTGTAAATGAAAGAATTCACAAAATAAACATTTACTACTGTATTACAAAAACCAATTGATGTCATTTTAGTTGCATATGGTTCTTTAAGAAGTTCCTTATAGGATTTCATTCTGAATTTCAATTACAAATGTACACTAAATTCCCTAAAACCCTTTACAGCATTGGGGGGTTGAATAATTTTGAACACAACTGTAAAAGATTTTGATTTTGGTTCTATTAAAGACTCCATACTGTAGCACACATACAAGTCTTGTCTCGTTGTGTGTTTCAATGCAGCTAAAATCGAGTATCTATGTCCAGACTGATCAAAGCGGTACATGACGGAAGCATTCGGTCTGGATGCGGGGACCTTCCGTAACAGTTTGGTTAATCAGTAGGTCTAGTACGCTTTGTTTTCTAGTTGGTGAGTCTACCATCTGACCCATGAAATTGTCCTGCAAGGAACTGGATAATTAAAACTCCCACATATGACACCGCCCATCCTTGTCGCTAATCCAATTTGCGGTAGGAGGTTGCCAGCCAATCATGAGAGCTGTTGAATCAAGTCTCTGAAATTCCCACAAAATCTAAATAGTTTTCATACAACAGTATCTCTAGTTTCCCCCCACCTTGTCCGCCAGGCCCCTGGCATTGGTGAACATTTCATGTAATTTAGACCGGTCGCATACCCTAGTTCAGCCCTCAAAATTTGCACGCGCCTCCTCGCATTTGGCGAGGGAATTTATGTTTCAGTGCGAGTGAGGAGCAGGGGGTGGACCAGTCTGACAGCTTCCTGGCTGATCGCTTCTGGCAGAAGCAGTGCGGGCTTTTTTTTTTTTTTTAAAGGACATCAGAGCAGCCAGAGGGGGATTTCCCTGATCGATACCGCAAAGGGGCATACTAAGGGGGTCGCGTGGGGGGGGGCGTGCCGCACCCAGGCGCCACAACACTGGGGGGTGTCAGGCAGGCTCCCCCCCCCTCAGCGAATGAAAAAAGACAGCGCCGCCGCGGGTTTAACATTGCAACCGATGAGTAGACTACATATGTAACGAGAACCCGAGCGGAGCAGGTAGTGGTTTTGCGGGGGGGGGGTTGTTGAGCTGCACCCGAGCCAGTCGGCACATCTGAGACTGGGTGCAACGATCCCCTTCTCTCACGGCTCTGATCAGTCTCGGGCAGCGGCTGTCAGCTGAGCATAGACCGCCGCCTCCCCCGCTCCTCCTTTATGTCTATACAGTACTCTGCATGCAGGAGAGGGGGAGACGGCTTCTCTGCTCGGCTGACAGCCGCTGCCCGAGACTGATCAGAGCCGTGAGAGAAGGGGATTGTTGCACCAGTCACAGATGTGCAGACTGGCTCGGGTGCAGCTCGCACTCCCCCCCCCCCCCCCCCGCCAATCCACTACCTCTGGGCTCTCTGTCTGCGGTGTGTGTTCTGAGCCAGGTACATTATAGGTCTGATGGGGGGGTCTGTATTGTAAGAAGGGGGGGTCTGTATTGTAGGAAGGGGGGGTCTCGGGTCTGTATTGTAGGAAGGGGGGTCTGTATTGTAGGGGGGGTCTGTTTGGTAGGAAGGGGAGTCTGTATGGTAGGAAGGGGGGGTCTCGATCTGTATTGTAGGAAGGGGGGTCTGTATTGTAGGAAGGGGGGTCTTCACCGTAGCGGGGGTCTGTACTGTAGCGAGGGTCTGTACTGTAGGAAGGGGGGTCTGTATTGTAGGAAGGGGGGTCTGTATTGTAGGAAGGGGGGGTCTGTATGTAGGAAGGGGGGTCTGTATTGTAGAGGGGGTCTTCACCATAGCGGGGGTCTGTACTGTAGCGGGGGGTCTGTACTGTAGAGGGGGTCTGTATGGTAGGAAGGGGGGGTCTGTATGGTAGGAAGGGGGGTCTGTATTGTAGGGGGGTCTTCACTGTAGTGGGGTCTGTACTGTAGAGGGGGGTCTGTTATGGTAGGAAGGGGGGTCTGTATTGTAGGAAGGGGGTCTGTACTGTAGAGGGGTCTGTACTGTAGCGGGGGTCTTCACTGCAGGTGGGCCTGCACTGTAGCGGGGGCCTGCACTGTAGGGAGGTCTGTGTAACATGTAGGGGGCCCAAAACTGTTAAGGGGTGTCTGTGTAACATACAGGCATCTAGAGGTGCAGGGTGCTGTGTAATGTAAAGGGGTCCAGAGGTGCAAGGTGCCATGTAATGTAAAGGGTCCAGAGGTGCAAGGGCTGTGTAATGTAAAGGGGTCCAGAGGTACAGGGTGCAGTGTAATGTACAGGGGTCCAGAGGTACAATGGCTGTGTAATGTAAAGGGGTCCAGAGGTGCAGGGTGCAGTGTAATGTAAAGGGGTCCATAGGTGCAGGGTGCTGTATAATGTAAAGGGGTCCAGGGTGCAGTGTAATGTAAAGGGGTCCAGAAGTACAGTGGTGCAGTGTAATGTAAAGGGGTCGGAGTGCTGTGTAATATAAAGGGGTCCAGAGGTGCAGGGTGCTGTGGTAACGTAAAGGGTCCAGGGGTACAAGGGCTGTGTAATGTAAAGGGGTCCAGAGGTGGCAGGGTGCAGTGTAATGTAAAGGGGTCCAGAGTTGCAGGGTGCTGTGTAATGTAAAGGGGTCCAGAGGTATAAGGGCTGTGTATGTAAAGGGTCCAGAGGTGCAGGATGCAGTTTAATGTAAAGGGTCCAGAGTGCTGTGTAATGTAAAGGGGCCCAGAGGTGCAGGGTGCTGTGTAATGTAAAGGGGTCCAGAGGTGCAGTGTAGTGTAAATGGGGTGCAGGGTGCTCTGTAATGTAAAGGGGTCCAGAGGTACAAGGGCTGTGTAATGTAAAGGAGTCCAGAGGTGCAGGATGCAGTTTAATGTAAAGGGGTCCAGAGTGCTGTGTAATGTAAAGGGGTCCAGAGGTGCATGGTGCTGTGTAATGTAAAGGGGTGCAGTTGTAATGTAAAGGAGTCCAGAGTGCTGGTAATGTAAAGGGGTCCAGAGGTGCAGGGGTCTGTGTAATGTAAGGGGTCCAGAGGTGCAGGGTGCTGTGTAATGTAAAGGGTCCATAGGTGCAGGTGTTGTGTAATGTAAAGGGTCCAGAGGTGCAAGGTGCTGTGTAATGGAAAAGGGGTCCAGAGGTGCAGGGTGCTGTGTAATGTAAAGGGGTCCAGTGGTGCAGGAGCAGTGTAATGTAAAGTGTCCATGGTGCAGTGTAATGTAAAGGAGTCCAGAGGTGCAGTTGTGGAGAGAGGGGTACACAGAATTGACAAAAATATATTGAAGGATGCAGAGGTATGCAGGGGGCACAGGGGTGTTTTTTTTACATTTTAAGGTGGGGGGGGGGGGTGCCAGATGTAGCATCCACCCCGGGTGCCAAATGCTCTAGGTACGCCCCTGCCCCCCCCACCGCTCTGATGTCCTGTACAGAAGCCTGCACTGCTTCTGCCAGAAGCGATCAGCTGGAGGACACAGAGCGTCAGGACGGACGAACTGGGGCCACTTTGAGAGGAGGCTTTAGCGCTCCCCTCCGTGTGTCACGGAGATACAGGCTGTGTTTGCAGAGCGGGTCTGTGTTCAGCGGCACTGTAGTAAGGTCCCGCCCCCCTAGACCAGCTCTTGTGATAGTAGATTTAAATCAGTGTTCAGTCTACGCACAAGCCGGTCTAGGGGGGGGGCGGGACCTTACTACAGTGCTGCCGAACACAGACCTGGCTCCATGACACACACCATGGTGAGTGCTTCACTTCGCTTATAATATATTAGCCAAGTTGCCTGGTCCATGTGCGTACCAATGTGTCTCTGATGTGTTTTTGTCACCTGGACTTGGCTTAACCTGCATCTCCATTGATGGGGCACAGTGAGCAGTATTATGGGCAACAGTTAGCAGTATTTATGGGCACAGTGAGCAGTATTTATGGGCACATGAGGCAGATTTATGGGAACAGTGAGCAGTATTTATGGGCACAGCGTGGCTACGTTTATGGGCACAGCGTGCCTACGTTATGGCACAGTGGCAGCATTTGTGGAACAGTGAGCAGCATTTAGCAGCATTTATGGGCACAGTGAGCAGCATTTATGGGCACAGTGGGCAGCATTTGTGGGCACAGTGAGGCTGCATTGATGGGCACAGTGAGGCTGCATTGATGGGCACAGTGACTCCATTTGATGGGGGACAGAGGCTGCATTTGATGGGAACAGTGAGGCTGCAATGATGGGCACAGTGTGGCTGCATTCATGGGAAATGTAAAGCTGCATTTAATGGCTAATGTGAGGCTGCACTGATGATTACTGATATGTTTTATGTTAATATTGTTGTTAATATTTATTTTTGTAACTTCATTCTGCATAAAACATTTAACAATGTAATTTCATAGTATCATTTATGAGGGTGTGTTTAGGGGCGGACTTAGGGGCGGGGCAGGGGAGGGAGTGAGTGGGGCAACTGGTGGCGAGTAACTTTTAAGGCCTGGCTAGTGGCTCGTGACTTCAAATTTTGAGCCCTGCCATAGTTACATAGTTACTATGCAACTATGGTATGCCATCTTCTTATTGGGTGTTCCGAGGTTGCAAATAGGACTTGTTACTATACTTACCTCGGGTTTATGTGCATTAGTCAACCTACCACTAATGCCTCCAATACTACCCTCTGGAATATGTTCCGTGCTGACTATCTCTATCTCTGGACCCTCTCCCTCCTCGCAAGATTAAAGTTCCTCTAACTTTTCGGCCATCTTGACTAGCAGCAGATCTGCACCCTCCTCATTTAGATGAAGTCTGGCCCTTCTATAGAACTGGTGACCGACTAAGAAGTCGGCCCAGTTCTCGAGGAACCCAAACCTCTCCTTACTACACCAGCTCCTCAGCCACTTGTTTACTTCCCTAATCTCCCTCTGCCTTTCTGGTGTGGCTCAAGGTACCGGTAGCATTTCTGAGAATACTACCTTGGAGGGCCTTTTCCTCAATTTAGCTCCCAAGTCTCTAAATTCATTCTTTAGGACACTCCATATGCCTCTGACTTTGTCACTGGTGCCAACGTGCACCATGACGGCCTGGTCTTCCCCAGCCACTCTCAGTAATCTGTCCACCAGATTTGTGATGTGCCGAATCCAAGCGCCAGGGCCAGGTCTTTGTGACAGATTGCCCTCTCTGTCCTAAGAATTTAGTCCCCTACCACCAGAATCTGTCTTTCCTTTACCGTGGCTTCCCCCCACTCTAACTGGAGTTCTTCCCCTGGCAGCTAGGGGAGTCCCTCAGCTCCAGCAGTGCTGTTCCCCGACTAGTTTCACCAATGTCACTCAACGGGTCATACTTACTGGGATGTTCCATCCCAGTGCAGCCTCTCTGGCACTTTCCCCTCTACCCTTCCTGACTGTCACTGTAACAGTCACCACCGTTTACGACCGTCCATCACCCCACGACAGCTTATCGACACTCCAACCAACAGGACCCGATCCATCCCATTTCCCAGAATAAGACGAGACACACAGCTCTGTGCTTCTGGTTTCAAAATGAAGACAACTTTAATGATTAGCTCTCAGGGTTTTATACAGTTCAAGCATGAAAGGAACAATCAAACTCTCCACCCACACCCTGGGGGCTTCAATACACCTTCAGATGGCTAATTGCTAAACATTCTAGACATCTCGGCGCCGGGCTATAATTATCATGACCTAATCACTGCACATTCCTTCATTAACAGAACTCAAACAAAACACCATCAAACAATGATCTCTTCTCAATCCACATCCCTAGACAGACGTTCTGTCTCCGCATACAGCTTGACAGAATGGTATTCACACCTCTGAGCATCAATAGGCTTTAAGCAGTGTTATCACACAATGAAAGGTCTTCCAGAAGCCTGACTCAATTAACAACTCACTAGCCAGGGCTAATCATAGAAATGAGTCACTATTGACTGGTTGGGTCACAATTAACCAACAACTTGCAATATCTCAAGATCCTGCAATATGAACTATCAGTAATGTCCCCTGTCCTGTAATTTAGGATATAATAATAACCTGGGCTTCCAGGGAAACAACATGCTTACATTTTGCACAGCAGTATATCGCCCTTGGACTGGATGATCAAGGAACTCATACAAACCGCAAGATGTACACCAAGTCACATCTCCACACCCACTGGTCATCGTACCTACTAATTTAATGAGGATTGGAGATTATACCCTGTCCAAAATGAACCAACTAGCTTCCTGACACTAATACTCAACAATAAAGTCTGCATGCACTTGCATACTCACAGTCCGCGTGCACTCACAGCACTTGCATACTCACAGTCCCACGTTAGGGTTACCACCTTTTCTTCAAGCCAAACCCGAACACGGAAAGCCCCTTTCACACTGGCTTTCTGATCAGGGCCTGTCAGTTTTCCAGGCGGACCTGATCGGAGCCTTCATTCACCTCTATGGAGCGGCAGATAATATCAGTGACATGTTTGCTAACACCTGCCGCTATGTGATTTGATTCCGTACATGAAAGCCAGACGGATGGTGACCCTATTTTCCACCCGTCTAGCAGATCGGATGAAAATGGAGAACAGAGCTCTGACAGGTCCATCTCTGCACAGTGAGCGGAGACAGACCTGTCACCTGCCTGCTCAGTGGAGATTAGAAGATTGATCCCCCGTTAAGCAAAATGGAGTCTGCTGGCAGGATCTCCCATGTGAAAGAGCCCACTAGCATGTGGCACTGTACCATTACTTAAAGCGGAGATCCCACATAAACAAAAAACATTTTTAAAAAGCCAGCAGATACAAATACTGCAGCTGCTGACTTTAATAAATGGGACACGTACCTGTCCAGGGTGCCCCGCGATGTCGGCAGCCAAAGCCGAGCAATCGCTTGTCTCTCGGCTGCTCCCGCCACCTTCCTCGGTGAGGGAATCAGGAAGTGAAGCATTGCGGCTTCACTGTCCGGCTCTCTACTGCACATGCACAAGTCGCGCTGCACATCCTCACTGGTCCCCGCTCTCTTCTGGGACCTGTGTATTTCCCAGAAGGCAGCGGGGGGAGGACGGGAAGGGGCGTGACTCCAGTGGGAGTCCATTCCCAGAAGTGGGTGCAGATACCTGTATTATACAGGTATCTACACCACCTCCACCCTGAAAGGTGCCAAATGTGACACCGGAGGGTTCCGAAAAGCGGAGGTTCCCTTTTTGTGTGCACCTCCGCTTTAACTCAACCAATTTAACTGAATGGGGCTGTGCAACAACTGTGTGCAATGCACAATGGCTACAGCACAGTGGCATGGGATTTTTAGGGGTTAAAAAGAGGTGGTGAAGAAAAAACTTAATGCTTCTTCACCACCTGTCACATACTTCTAAGAAATAATCCACTGTGGATTACTCTTCAGAGTGTTCTGCAACTTTGTTTACACTTGTGGTTGGGGAAAGTAAAAAATAGAGATTGAGCTGTGGTTTTTACTGCTACTCAACTGTTCCTTTAAGCTGCAAAGACAGCAGAGGGGGGATGGGCAAACGCAGCAGTCACAATTCTTTACATCACAGTGTGGCAAAAACGGAGCTGTAATGCCTGCTGAATGCGGCCCATCCAAGTTGAATGGGGTTTCCTGCATCCCTGTGCAATGCATCAGTTGCAGGTTGCTGCTGTAGGGTTTAAACAAGTGGCGAGGAGGTGATAGAACACCTCCTCACCGCCTGTCAAATTCCCTCTGAAGAGAAATCCAAACATGGATTGCTCTTCAGAGGACACCACATGTGTAAACGAGCCCTGAGCCTCAGGGCCGGCGCTAGCAATAGGCGGATCAGGCGGCTGCCTAGAGCGCCAGATTAGGGGGGAGCGCCAAAATCAGATCCCCAGCCACTCGCTGGGATTCAGATTATTAAATCCCACCAGGACCAGCGGTAGCGCCTGTGAATACCGACGGACACTCTATCCCCAGCCTGCAGTAGCGGCGCGGTGGCGGCAGTGAGAAGATGATTAGAGGTCTTACACCGGGATGAGAAGCAGCGGGAGGAGCCTGATGGGAGAGCAGAGATTGAGACGATGGTGGAAGCGCCGCTGCGGCTGTTGCTGCTGAGCGTGCTCTAACCGCACTGACCACCCAGCGGCATGGAGATCTAGAGCCGCCATCCAGTCCAGCTACCGTCCGCTCCTCGAGCCCCTCGCAATGCATCGCAGCCGCATCGAATCATCCACGGATTTCCTTACAGTACTGGGGCTGACATGCGACTGATCTGAACCTGCCATAACCGTCATAACCGCCCGCACAGTAAGATCGTTACGCGCCACATGCCGCCTTAGGAATCAGGTACTCTGTATCTCCGTTTGTGTCTTTGCTTGTATCCCGTATTGCCATACCGCCATACTGCTACACTCTGACCGTAGTCAGACTTCACAGACTCCACAGGACTGCTTTAGACCCGCCATAGAATGGTATACAGGCCGGTTATAGACTCCCACGTGGCCCCCACATTACATGACCCTACCGAACCCCCGTGTCCTCCATCGTACCTACCTTTCCCCTGCGTCCCTAAAAAACGTACCTGTAAACCGTAGTAACAGGCTTGCGGTGGATCAGGTTGGGTTATAGCGGGTGTTGCAGCCCCGCGTGAGGGACGCAGTAGAGGTAGAGGGGGGAGTGACTGGGTCGGGCTGGAGATTGCCGGGAACAGGTGCCTGGATTCTTTTCTCCTTTTTGGGGATCCTTCATTATTTGCTGCCAATCCATCATACCTAGTAATCATCTATTATACTGTTGCTGCTGCACTGGGACAGCTGCTGCTTTACTCTTGTTTACCCACTGAGATCTTTTTACCTAGAAAGCATTATAGTACATTACAAGTGCAGGCTTTTGGTACTATTCATGACATCTATGATTTGTGATAACTAAACCAACTATATTACTAACTATTATAACTATTATCAACCCTGTCAACTATATTAACCCTGCTTAAACACTGCCAGTACTACCGATATTGTCCGCTCTAACTAGCATATACTGGCACTGACCTGTGCTGTGGCTAATACTAGATCCGTGTGGATATCAGGTGGTCGCTTGATAACATTTTTTTTTTATATCAAGGGTGTTTATGAGCAATTGATCTAAACAGCTAAAACAGCTAAAGAGGAAAGAGACGGTCTCGCTGAGTAGAGATATCAGAAACTGAGAACTCCCTTAAAAAATCTTTTTTTTGACATCTCTGAATATTCTGGAAAATAAAGTTACTAGCTCTGTTTCTCTCACCATTTAGTTACAGTACTAACTAACAGTACTAACAGTGGGTGGCGGATGGAATAATAGTGTGCGGTTGTCCGTCTTGTGCATACTCATTATTACCTTGCGACATTATTGCGACATCAACACGGATATTATCAGTGGTATTTTTCATGGTCTCATCAATACTGTTATATGCCATTCGGCCCTTTGAGGGGTTCGGTGAATTTTTTCCATTGCTCTATGCATGTCTCCTTAAATGTTCCCGGCAGCATCTGATGGGAAGGGAGAGCATAAAGAGCGCATCTGGGACTGATTTAGGTTAATCCTAATATTACCCATTAGGCAAGCACACCCTTTGCTGTACCTTGTGCCACCCTGGAAGGAGCACATATTGGGAATTGTTTTTCATGAGCTCAAAGATGAAGGGGAGATCGGGGAGAGGAGCGGTCGCAAATATACCTAGAGTAAGCGCAAGCCCCGGATCTATAAGAAAATATATAATACAGGAAGGAGGAAAAGCCAGCCCTATTAATAAAGCGAGTGCTAAAACAAACTCTGACTCTACTAGTTTATTGAGAGAAGAACTAGAGGACGACGGGGGAAATGGAAACAAGACAAAAAAAGCAACAACTAACGAAAGGGGATATGGCAGAAATGCTAGCAAGCATGGAACTAAGACTAGAGTCCTCTATAAAAGGAGAAATAAATAGCCTGAGGGAGGACATGAAACATATGCTGAAAAGAGTGGAGGAAGTAGAAGAAAGAATGGACTGCCATAGTTTAGAAATAAAAGGTTTAAAGAAACAAGTGGAACATATATGTAAAGAACAGAGATACATGAGGTATAAAATTGAGGACCAGGAGAATAGGAACAGAAGAAAGAACATAAGGATCAGAGGTCTACCTGAACAACCAGGTGAAGATAATTTACAAGAACAAATGGACGAGATATTTGGTCATATGTTGGGTGCAAAAGATGTCACAAATAAAATCAAGTTCGAAAGGATACACCGGATTAGAAAACCACCAGAAGTAGGGGCAGAGGTTCCAAGAGATGTGATAGCTAGATTTCATAAATATCAAGACAAGGAATCAATAAATAGCTACATGAAAGCTAACCAACCGACCAAATATCGAGAGACTAGTCTACAGGTCTTCCCAGATCTATCAGGTGAAACGTTATCTCGGAGAAGAACATTAAAGCCATTACTGGATGTACTTAAATCACAAAATATCCAGTACACATGGGGTTTTCCGGCTTGTTTGACAGGCCGTAAAGAGGGCCGTGCAGCAACATTAAGATTCCCAGAGGAGACCCCAAATTTCTGTAGAAGATTGGACATAGACCTAATTGAGATCCCAGGATGGTGGGAGAGATTAGAGCAAATAGATAGTCCAGAAGAAGTTCAGGCATGGCAACCGGTTTGGAAGAGACCACCGGGCAGAAAGAAATTGTAGGGAGAGGATGAAAGAGGGTGAGGTACATAAGAGAAGGGGGTATGTTGCAAAAGAGGGAAAAGAAAAGGAGGGGAAAAAAAATATATAAAAAAAAAAGAAAATGAAAAAAAAAAAAAAAAAAAAGTGATGAGAGAAATTTTCCTAATTTCGTGACACAAAGGTAGAGGGACGTATATGCGGGGAGGTTTTGGAGGGATGGAGCTGGAGGGGGTGAACATGGGGGGTCAGAGGGCTCGACTTTTGTAATCCCTCAGAGCTCAACCTCGAGGGGGATGAGCTGGGGGCCGGGAAAAGGAAAGGAGGGCCACAGCCAAGGGCCTCAGAGAGGCCAGTATTTCCTCCAAGGGACAGGGGGGTGGGAAGGGAGGGTGGGGGGTAGGGGGGGTGGGAAGGAGATAGAGGGGGGTAGGGAAGACAGGGAGGGGGAGGGATTAGTAGAAGGGAAGGGGGGACTCCAGAATGCCGCTAAAATATTTAGAAGAATATTTCCAAGAAAATGTCGGAGATAAACATAATATCTTATAATGTTAGGGGCCTAAATGCACCCATAAAGCGCGCAAATGTAATGAAGGAGCTCAGTTTATTGAAGGGTGATGTGATCATGTTACAGGAGACTCATCTCACCGTAGAGACAAATCGCAAAAATATGACACAATTTCACCCGGTGTGGTATTTTGGAGACTCTCCAATTAGCCGAGCGAAAGGGGTCGCTATAGGCTTTGCCAAGGAGATCAGGTTCATAGTAGAGGAGAGAAAGGCAGATCCAGAGGGTAGATACTTGTTCCTTAGAGGAAAACTGAATGGAACAGAAATTTAATTTGCAAATATATACTGCCCAAACAAAAATCCTATCCGCTATGTTATAAAAACGATAACAGAGTTCATGGAATTTAAACGGGGAATAGCTATAATAGGAGGGGATTTTAATTTTCATATGGATCCGGACTTGGATAGTACGTCTCGTGCACAGGGGACTGGAATGGCCTGGAGAAACAAATCGAAAAAAAAACTCCATCAGTCTCAATTAGTAGATGTATGGAGGATACAACATAACAAACAGATGGATTATACATTCCGCTCCCCTGTACACGAGACCTACTCGAGGATCGATTTTTTTTTAGTGGAGCATAGGTATTTAGAAAATATAAATAATTCTAGCATAGGAATAGTAACCTTCTCTGATCATGCGCCAGTTTCACTGCAACTAAAAATAGGGGAGAGACAGGAAAATAATAGGAAGTGGAGGCTTAATGAAGAACTCCTGCAGGATAAAGAGGTAGAAATCAGAATAGAAACAGAACTGGAGGAGTTTTTCGAAATAAATTTAACAGAGGATGTCTCGGAAGCCATAGTCTGGGAGACTCACAAGGCGTTTGTGCGCGGAGTATTAATTAAGATGGGGGCGGAAAAAAAAGGAAGGATAAGGATATTAGAACAACACTCATAAAAGAAATTCACAAGCTAGAACAACAACATAAACAAGACAGAAATAACAACATTTTATTAAATTTAAATATCAAGAGAGAGGAGCTAAGAGAGCAAATAGAACAAGAAACAAGAAGTACGTTTAATCAAGTAAAGAAAGAGAGGTATTTATGGGACAATAAACCAGGGAAACATTTAGCAAATTTATAAAAAAAAAAAAAAAGTATGAATTATATTGAGAAAATACAAACAAGTCGGGGGGAAGTAGTTCACAAAACTAGCATAATAATGGAGAGTTTTAAAGAATATTATGAAAAACTATATTCAATCAAGAAACAGGAGACAATGGAAGAACTAGGATTAAGGGGAAAAAATATATATAAATTTCTAAAGGAAATAGAGTGGGAGGTAATATCCGAGAATAATCTTAATAAGCTTGAAGCCCCGATCTCAGAAGAAGAAATTAGAGAAATAGTCAAAAACGCGCCAAACGGTAAAAGTCCAGGACCGGATGGCCTAACTGTTCTTTATTATAAAAAGTTTATCGATATTCTGGCCCCGAAAATCTCTCTTTTGAATTGCGACACCAAGATTTTTTCCAAAATAATAGCAGAGAGGATGATGGGAATAATGAAGGACCTGATCCACCCTGACCAGGTTGGCTTTGTACCAGGACGGGAGGGGAGAGATAATGGGATCAGAACACTGCTAGCCATTCAGAAAATTAGCGATGGTGGAGCCCCAGGTCTACTCTTATCAGTAGATGCGGAAAAAGTGTTTGATAGAGTAGACTGGAGCTTCATATATAAGACTTGAGAGAATTGGAATAGGTCAAAAAATGTTAAACTGGATTAAGGTATTATATAACAAACGGTACAAGACAGGGATGTCCCCTTTCTCCCTTATTGTTCGTCCTAGCCTTAGAACCATTATTAAGGAAAATAAGGAAGAATCCTGATATAAAGGGCATAGAAGTCGGACGGGAGGAACACAAACTCGCGGCTTACGCGGATGATATCCTGTTCTACTTAATATGCCCGAGAACAACGTTACCAAACTTATTAAAACTTATGAAACAATATGGAGAGCTCTCTAACTACAAAATGAATCCATCTAAGTCTGAAACCCTATGTATTAATATAGTTAAGAAAGATCAAAATACTTACCAAAAGGAGTTCCCATTTGTGTGGGGGAAAAAAGAAATAAAATATTTAGGGGTAAAAATAGCAATCTCTAAAGAGAGGATCTATAAAGTAAATTTCGTTCCTATGTTGGAAGATATCAAAACAGAACTTAGTAGACTCACGGCAGGACAGATATCCTGGGGGGGAGAATGAATATTTTCAAGATGGTGATCCTGCCCAAAATCATGTATAAGATACAGATGCTGCCGATTGCTCTACCCCAGAAGTACTTTAAGACTTTACAAACGATTTTACTAAACTTTGTTTGGCAGGGTAAAAAAGCTTGTATCAGTTGGGCAACGTTGAAAAAAAATAAGACACAAGGGGGATAGGGAGCACCAGATATAAGTTATTATGAAGCAGTAATTCTCACAAGAGTGATAGACTGGATTAGGGACACTAAGCAAAAAAGGTGGGTAAGTATGGAATATCAGATGAGCAATGTCCTATTAGGGAGTATCATCTGGATCCCAGACAAATATAGGGAGTTAGGTAGGCAATCACATAGCATTACTCTTCACGCTATAAAAATTTGGGACAAAGTTCATAGGGAAAAATGGGATTTTAATTCACCATTAATGCCAATAAAAGACTCAAACTATATCTGGTAAATGGATAAAAAAAAAAAATGCCCAGCTGAAGGATGTCATGACGCGAAAAAAAATTAAATACCTATGAGGAACTGAAGGACAAAGGGGAGATAATAGAGATAAACGAATGGCGGTACGCCCAGTTAAAACATTTTTTTGAGGCTCTCCCACAGCCGTGTAGATCAGCAGAAAACCTACGCCCACTTGAGAGAATTAGTCAAGGACAAACAGGGAAAGGAGTTATCTCCAAGATTTATAAAAATCTGATAGAATTTGATCACTTGGACATTCCACCATATATCAAAAAGTGGGAGGAGGAATTGGATTCCTCGTTGAGTATTCCAGAATTAAAACAAATTGTCATGAATATGCATCAAGCCTGTCTGCCTACCTGATCTCCATGTGTTCATTAGAGGCAGATCCTGCTCTGGTTCCCCTTTTTATCACTTCCTCTTCCTGTATGGCTCCACCCTAGTCCATCCCAGGAAGCCTATATTAACCGTTGCTCTACAGGTCTGCAGGGCTGTTCAACAGTGTTCCATGCTTAGTTCCTGTCTGCAGTGTATTGCTAGTTCCTGGTTGCAGTGTGCTACGATCATCTTCCGTGTACCGTTTTGGCTTGTCCCCGACTTCCCTGTCTGCCTGTGCCCCTGACTATTTGCATGTTCCACGGTTATCCTTGTCTGCCTGTTGCCCTGACCTCGGCCTGTCCATCACCACTGTTTGGTCTGCTGGCTGCTTCCCCCTTCTCCCTGCGGAGTGTGACTTGAGGAATCTCGGGGATGCGACCTGGACCCAGTAGCGGCCAAGACCATCCTTACCATCAAAGGCTCTGGTGAATACAATACTGGGTCTTAGACTCCGCGCCCTGGGTGATCTTAGGTTCACGCTTCGTCTCCGCTAGCAGCAGTCGGCCATAGGATTCACCACCCTGTGGTGCATCCCTGACCCCTACGGGGTGCACTTGTCACCTGGCTACGGGTGACCTGACAGTTTGAACAGCCATGAATCCGGCCGACATGCCGCTCCCCGCAGATGATCCATTACAGTGCATTGTTCGCAGACTCGAGACGCATGAAGCTAATCAGGATCAGGTGATGCGTTTCCTTCAGGATCTGGCTTCCCGCTTTGATCAGCTTCAGACCTCGCTGGGAACCCCGAATCCCGCAACCCCAAGTACAACCAGCAGCTGCACCTGTTGCACCAGTCGCAGAGTCGCATTCACTGAAGTTATCACCTCCAATCCGTTTTTCTGGAGACTCCAAAGCCTGCAGGGGATTCCTTAGCCAATGCACTATTCATTTTGAGCTCCTGCCCCAGTACTTCTTGTCTGATCGGGCCAAGATAGCCTATATCATTTCTCTCCTCTCCGGGGAGGCCTTAGCCTGGGCTGCCCCTCTGTGGGAATTGAATGATCCAGTGGTTTCTAGCCTGCCTGTTTTCTTGAAACTTTTTCGGAATATCTTTGAAGAACCGGCTCGTGTCTCTTCAGCAGCCAGCGCCCTTTTACGTCTCCGCCAAGAATCCCGTTCAGTGGGACAATATTCTCTGCAGTTCCGTATCCACTCAGCTGAACTGAGCTGGAACAATGAGGCCTTAGTCGCAACCTTTTTGCATGGCCTATCTGATAGAGTGAAGGATGAACTAGCAGGAAGAACCATCCCCACTGATCTGGACGGAGTGATCTCCTTGTGTAATCAGATCGATATTCGCTTTCAGGAAAGGACCCTAGAAAAGCGACGCCAACATTCCTTGGCCCTTAGTCAGCCTGAGCTCCCCTCTCTTCGACCCGTGGAGCATCCCTTGCCAACTGAGGAACCCATGCAGCTGGGTCGGACCAGGCTATCCCCTGAGGAACGTGCCAGGCGCAGAACTCTAGGCCTGTGTCTATACTGTGGGGGCAAAAGTCATTTTCGTGACACTTGCCCTCTTCGCCCCGAGAAACGCTCGGGTTCAATACATCTGGAAGGTGGAGTATTGGATCCAGAAATATCTCCTTCACCTTCTCGTCTTTTTCTTCCTGTGTCCCTTCATTTTGGTGCTTCTTCTCATTCGGTCTCGGCATATCTGGATTCCGGAGCCGCTGGCAATTTCATAGACTGGGAAATCGCATCGTCCATGAGACTTACCCTTTTGCCCCTCACCACACCATTGGTGGTCTCGGCGATTGATGGCACTGTTCTCCCGGGGGGTCCTATTCGCTTCCAGACGGTCCCTGTTAAGATGTCAGTAGGCACACTTCACCAGGAGTGGATATCCTTCCTTGTTCTACCTAAGACCTCAGCTCCTATCGTTTTGGGTCTTCCTTGGTTAAGACTCCATTCTCCTCACATTGACTGGACTGCCGGACAGATCCTGGCTTGGGGTCCCTCCTGTTCCACGTCTTGCCTACCCAAGGTTGCCCCAAAAGAGAAACTTCCTGTTGCCACCATTCCAGAATCTTTTGCTCGTCCCACCACATGTAGTGATGTCCGGAATGTGTCCTGCAATAGTCAGGCTGATGCACTTTTTAGCCAATGTAGCACTCTGGATGAGGAGCCCGTCTGTGAACCTGAGCCGATCATTCACTCCAGTTTACCGTTGACTGTCCCTAAAACGCACAGCCAGGCTAACTTGTCTGCGAGTTCTGCAGTCACTACGCCTTGTGATGCGATTCGGGTAATCGCTACACCTGAATATGCTATTCAATCGGCCTCTGCATCAGCTATGCCAGGTCAGCCCATGCCCAGTGAGCCTCCTACCTTTTCTTGTTCAGGCCCTCCTGCAACCTGTCTAAGGGGCTCAATCCATCCTTTGGATAGATTGCCATCGTCGGCCAAATGGGGTTTTCTACCTTGTTTTCAGGGCTCTCTGCATTCTGCTGGTTTCCCTGCTATCCAGCTTGACTCCTGTGCCCTGTCACCTTCTAACCAACCTGACTTCAGGGTTCCTCTGACCTCTGCCCAGTCTGATGGTCCTGTGCCTAATCCCCAGTTCATCTTTAAGGGTCTGCTTGATCCTCCTCGGATTCCTGTTGACCCTCTCATGCCCTTACTTATTCCTAAAAGGCCTTTGGTCCTCAATAAATCCTCTCCTCCTGTCCCTACTTCGGTTCTGGTCAATGAGGATACTCAAGTTCTGGATTCTCGTCTCCGCAGAGGCGTTCTTCAGTACCTTGTGCTTTGGAGAGGATTTGGTCCTGAGGAGGCGTCTTGGATTTCTGCATCTGAGATCTTTGCGCCCCATTTGTCGAAGAGGTTTCTTCTGGGATTCCCCTTTAGCCCTGGCTCCAGGCTGGGGAGGGGGAGGGGCCTTAAGAGGGAGGGTACTGTCATGAATATGCATCAAGCCTGTCTGCCTACCTGATCTCCATGTGTTCATTAGAGGCAGATCCTGCTCTGGTTCCCCTTTTTATCACTTCCTCTTCCTGTATGGCTCCACCCTAGTCCATCCCAGGAAGCCTATATTAACCGTTGCTCTACAGGTCTGCAGGGCTGTTCAACAGTGTTCCATGCTTAGTTCCTGTCTGCAGTGTATTGCTAGTTCCTGGTTGCAGTGTGCTACGATCATCTTCCGTGTACCGTTTTGGCTTGTCCCCGACTTCCCTGTCTGCCTGTGCCCCTGACTATTTGCATGTTCCACGGTTATCCTTGTCTGCCTGTTGCCCTGACCTCGGCCTGTCCATCACCACTGTTTGGTCTGCTGGCTGCTTCCCCCTTCTCCCTGCGGAGTGTGACTTGAGGAATCTCGGGGATGCGACCTGGACCCAGTAGCGGCCAAGACCATCCTTACCATCAAAGGCTCTGGTGAATACAATACTGGGTCTTAGACTCCACGCCCTGGGTGATCTTAGGTTCACGCTTCGTCTCCGCTAGCAGCAGTCGGCCATAGGATTCACCACCCTGTGGTGCATCCCTGACCCCTACGGGGTGCACTTGTCACCTGGCTACGGGTGACCTGACACAAATATGGAGAAGAGTGTATACCTCATCAGCAAATAGTAAAATAATCGACTTAAATTATAAATGCTTAATCCGATGGTATATCACCCCAGACAAGGCTCACAAATATAAGCAAGAAGCCTCAGAGATGTGCTGGCGCGGATGTGGGCAGATCGGAGATATGGCTCATATATGGTGGCAGTGTCCAAAAATTAAATTGTATTGGAGAAGAATCAGACAATTAATTACTGAAATAACGAACACAGAGATTCCAGATGATCCCTGGGGATGTTTGCATCAGAGGATAAGATTACCTATGAAACAATATCAGAAAAGTCTTTTACCCCACCTGTTAACTGCTGCTAAAAGCCTGATAGCCAGTCACTGGCAAGAAAGGGAAAGTCCCCCCATTAAAGAATGGTGTAATAAAATGAATTATATTCAAAACTTAGAATTCCTAAGGTTAAGTGACTCAGACGGTTTAGAGGAATTTGAAAAGACCTGGTCTAAGTGGACAGAGTTCAAAAATTCCATGACATTTGGGGAGCTAATGGGTGCATAGGGTTTAGTATTTGGTAAGACTTTCTCAGATTTTTAAGGATGGATCCAATACAAGAAAGTCTCAAAATTAAGAGAGGAAAAAAAAAAAAAAAAAGAAAAGAAAAAGGAAGATACAGAAAGGCAACTGGAGTCCCAGGGGGGGGGGCGGGGGGGGGGGGGGGAGGGAAATGGTGGGGTATAAGGGTTATAAGAATTATAAGAAGGAGAAATGTCTAAAAATATGTAAAAGTAGATAAAATATATATTTGCTCTTTTTGGATACGAGAGGGGGAAAGAGGGGGAGGAAAAAAAAAAAAAAAAAGCCACATATAAAAACTTCCACATATGATGCGGAACCAGGAAGGAGATATGGCGGGCAAATGAAAGGCGGGCAAGTCTCGCGACCTTCCTCTGCAAATGGTTAAGTCTGAGGTGGAAAAAAATAAATAAAAAAAAATAAAAAAAATAAAAAAAGAGAAGTAGCAGACTGGAAGTGCCGCATGATCGGTGGAGGCAGATGATGAGATGGGAGCATGTAGTGTAACTACGGCGGGCTTGCCGTGATATCCGCTCCCCCCTCCTCCTGGGCGCTTGGGGATCTGGTTTGAAAGGATAGGCAGGGGCAGCGCCACTCTCCTGGACCCAGAGTAAAGTAATCACTGCCGCTGGCTCAGGTATAGTGGAAGTACAGGCAGCGCTCCGTGCTGTAGCCTGCACCCAGTCACAAAAAAAAGGAAACACTGATTCTGCTTTTTACTCTGCATGGACTCTGTTAAGTTAATAGTGCATTGCACTGTGTACACAGGGGGGAACTGATATGTGGGGGGGGGGGGGGCGGCTTAGGCAGACGTGCAGGGGGGTACTGTTGTGTGTGTGTGGGGGGGGCAGACATGCAGGGGGGGTACTGATATGTGTGGGGGGGCAGATGTGCAGGGAGGTACTGATATGTGTGTGTGGGGGGGGAGACGTGCAGGGGGGTACTGATATGTGTGGGGGGGCAGATGTGCAGGGGGGTACTGAATGTGTGTGTGGGGGGGATGTGCAGGGGGGTACTGATATGTGTTTGGGGGGGCAGACGTGCAGGGGGGTACTGATGTGTGGGGGGGGCAGATGTGCAGGGGGGTACTGAATGTGTGTGTGTGGGGGGGCGTGCAGGGGGTACTGATATGTGTTTGGGGGGGCAGACGTGCAGGGGGGTACTGATATGTGTGGGGGGGACAGATGTGCAGGGGGGTACTGAATGTGTGTGGGGGGGGGGCGTGCAGGGGGGTACTGATATGTGTTTGGGGGGCAGACGTGCAGGGGGGTACTGATGTGTGGGGGGGCAGATGTGCAGGGGGTACTGAATGTGTGTGTGGGGGGGGCGTGCAGGGGGGTACTGATATGTGTTTGGGGGGGGCAGACGTGCAGGGGGTACTGATATGTGTGGGGGGGGCAGATGTGCAGGGGGTACTGAATGTGTGTGGGGGGACAGATATTTGTGTGTGGGGGGACAGATGTGTGTGGGGGGGGGCGATGTGCAGGGGGGTACAGAGGGGAACAGATGTGTGTGTGTGTGTAGGAGGGACAGGCGTGCAGGGGGTACAAAGGGGGGAACAGATATGTGTGTAGGGGGGACAGGTGTGCAGGGGCAAACGGGTGTGTGTGTGTGTGTGTGTGGGGGGGGGGGACAGATGTGCAAGGGGGTTACAGAGGGGTAGCAGATGTGTGTGGGGGACAGATGTACAGGGGGAGGGGGTGTGTGCAGAGGGGAACAGGCATGCAAAGTGATACAGTGATGGGGTGAGAAAGTCCAGAGGCACAGGTGCAAACCTGTGGACCACTGCTGAAGAAATAGGTGCCGCAAATTTTTTAGTGAGGGGCGGAGTCAATGTGTGTGTGTGTTTGGGGGGGGGGTGGGGCGTCAAAATTAGGTTTCGCCTAGGGTGTCAAAAATCCTTGCACCAGCCCTGCTGAGCCTAGGTTCACACATATGTGATGTGGAACCAGCACAATTCCTGCGCCAGGTCCTGCATCACATTTCTCCTGCAAGCAGTTCATACCGCCCTCTGCGAACTGCTGTGGGTGTCATTACGTTGTTAATTTATACCCACAGATCGGTTTGCAGATCGCAGTGCGAACTGTGAATTCGCACAGGAATCGGAACGTATAGGTGGGAACACCTATGCGATCCTATTCCAGTGCGGGGGGGGGGAGTCCCTGCACTATTTCCTGCAAATCTAATGCGAGTTCAGCCACAGAACTGTATACAACTGTATGGCTGAACTCACATTGATTGCACAGACAACATTGCATGCGGGTGCAAATCACATGCAATGTCTGTTTCTGCACAAGTGTGAACCCGGGGTGAAGCGGTTTAGCCATGCCAGTGTGTTCTGTGTCCAATTATTTCTGTGGAGTCACCTCATGTCTGCAGCAATCCCAAAAAACGTATGCTCGGGGGCCAGGAGAAGGAACTCTATTTAACTCCCGGGGGGCTCAAGAAGTGCTTACCTCCTGTGGTGATCCAGACTGTGTTCTCTGTAATCTGCTCTGCTGGTGGAGGAACACGAGTAGTTAATGTCATTAGGGGAAAGTTCTTATCTTTATACAGTTCTGAGTCCTGACTCCCGACAATCTAATCTCCCCACGTCCTCTTCTAAACAGATACACTGAGTAATGGAATTGCCGAGAACCTCAGCACAAGGATTACTCCGCCTGAGCCCGAAAACCATCAAATAATCCCTGCAGAGTAATCCTTGTGCTGCTGATTCCGACAATTACATTACTCAGTATATCTGTATAGAAGAGGACATTGGGACTCAGATTAGATTGTCGGAACTGCTGTATAAGGAAAATAATTTTCCCTAACATTAACTACTCGTGTTCCTCCACCAGCTAAGCCACAGTACAGTGTGAATCATGTGTCCGGGTAGAAGGTGAAAGGAGACCCGGACACATGATTCAAAACCCGTACTGTCTGGGTGAATCCTGTACAGGTGGCAACCCTAGTCCACGTACACACACACACGTACTCCCAATACTCAACAAAAACAGTTACTCCACAATACACAGCGTCCCCGCTAGACACAGTTAGGTAGATTCACACTGATAAGCCGACCTAACTCAGAATCTACGCCGACCTATGTTTAAGCATATGCTCAAACAGAGATACGCTTAAACATATCTAAGATACGACGGCTTGCGCCGTCCTATCTTAGATTGCAATATTTTGGATGGCGGCCGCTAGGTGGCGCTTCCATTGCGGTCGGAGTAGAATATGTAAATGAGGGGATACGCCGATTCTTGAACGTACGCCCGGCCGCCGCAGTTGATTTACGCCGTTTCCGTAAGGCATTAGCAGGCCTAAAGTTATTCCACCTATTAGGTGGAATAACAATGTTAAAGTATGGCCGCCGTTCCCGCCGCGAGATTCAAAATTTTTACGTCGTTTGCGTAAGTCGTCCGCGAATCTGGATTTACGTCCACGTCGAAATCAATAGGCCCGTGCGGCATACGTAGCCGCTAGGGATGAGATTCGCGTTCGATACGAATGTATGTTCGACGTGAACATCGGCCGTTCGATGAAATTCGAACAAAACGGGTTGTTCGCGCCAAATTCGAGTGACGCAAAGCGGCCCATAATTCACTGCGACGTTGAGCGCTGATGATTGGCCAAGCATGCTGTATGTCCCGCATGCTTGGCCAATCACAGCGCGCAAAAAACGAAGAGCCATAATTGGCCAAAGCCTGGGTTGCTTTGGCCAATTATGGCTCAGGGCTTTAGCACACGCCCCACACTATAAAAGGCCGCCTTCCGGGCGGCCTCGTGTAGTGTGTTCCGGCTTGTTACAGAGAGCAGTTAGAGAGACAGAGAGATTATCATTTTAGATAGATAGATAGATAGATAGAGCAGGGTAGTCAGTTTAGCATGAAATACAGTGTGTAGAGAATATATATACATCCCTAGGAGTTGTACATATATTTATACACTGTATAGCTTAGCTAGATCTGCTATTAGTATTTGTCAGGCAGGAGATTGTGCATAGCTGCAGTGCTCTAGCGTGTTGTATTGACTGCCTGTGTGCTGTGTAATTTACACCTAAACATACTGGGTGTTACTGCACGTGTCCTGTTTATTTGCAACTAAGCGCATTTAGTGTAAGTGCAAGTTTGCTCTTTAATAGCACGGAAGCGCATTTACTGCAAGTGCAAGTTTGCTCTTTAATTGCACGTAAGCGCATTTACTGCAAGTGCAAGTTTGCTCTTTAATAGCACGTAAACGCATTTACTGTAAGTGCACGTGTGTTGTTTATTTACACCTGAACGCATTAAAATGTCTGGAAGGACAACAAACAGAGGCAGAGAGTCACGAGGGCAAGCAGGCTCTGCATGTAGAGGCAACGCTGGTGGTGGACTTGGTTCATCCTCTTCAGCACGTGGCCGCTCGTCCTTCTTTTCGGAAGCTGGCCGTGTTGAGCCTCAACATGCAGAGAAATTAGTAGAGTGGATGACCAAGCCGTCCTCATCCTCTCTCACACAGACTGATCTTAGTTTGTCTGGCAAAGCAGCTGCCAAGGCTTCCTCTTCCCTCTGCACAATGGCATCACACAATCCTTCCCTAGTCCCACCATGTCCTCCTGAGGAGTCCCCCGAACTGTTTCAACACAGTGTTGGGTACATGCTGAATGAAGATGCGCCGCGTTTTGAAGGCTCCGATGATGGAACACAGATAGAGGAAGGCATTGATGTGAGCCCAGGAAGAGGGGGTGGCCGAGAGGGACAGCAATCTGGCAGTGATGTTCCCCCAGCTGGAGCATACTGCCAGGTTTTCGACAGTGATGAGGAGGGAGGGGATGATGAGGTCACTGACTCTACCTGGGTGCCTGATAGGAGAGAGGAGGACGACGAGACATAGGCACATCTCCAAAAAGGCAGGATGCCCTCCAGGGGTCAGGTTAAGGGCACACCAACTGCATTACATCGCACATCTACGCTTGTGCATGGCGCTGCTGTGTCTGAACGGTACAGCAAAAGTTCTTTGGTGTGGGCCTTTTTTGAAACATGTCCATCAGATCGTACCTTTGCTATTTGCAACATATTTCGCAAGCGTATCTCGCGTGGCCAAAAGATCACCCGCTTGGGCACCACATGTTTGTCCAGACATATTTTGAGCTGCCCTTGCTCCCCTTGCCCTTCTGTGACCTCCAAACCCACTAGACCCCCAGTCCTCTCTGAAGCCTGCACTGAAGGTGTAGAAATAGGTGTGTCACAACCTAGTAGTGGTAGTACATGCGGGCAATCTACTGATAGTACCAGACAAATTTCCCTGCCCCAGCTGCTGCAGCGCCAAAAGAAGTACGCTCCCAGCCATCCACATGCCCAGCGGTTGAATGCTAGCTTAGCAAAATTGCTAGCACTTCAACTGCTACCTTTTCAGTTGGTAGATTCTGCCCCCTTCTGTGAGTTTGTGGAATGTGCAGTACCTCAGTGGCAAGTACCCAAATGCCACTTTTTCTCACGGAAGGCGATTACGGCTTTCTACCGGCATGTGGAAGGCAATGTCCATGCCTCGCTGGACAGGGCGGTCAGTGGTAAGGTGCATCTTATCGCTGACTCATGGTGCAGCAGGCATGGACAGGGACGTTACCTGTATTTTACGGCGCATTGGGTGACTCTGCTGGCAGCTGGAAAGGACGCAGGGCAAGGTACAGTAGTTTTGGAGGTTGTTCCGCCACCACACCTCCAAAACACTACTACTGGTTGTGACACACCTCTCTCCTCCACCCCCTCCTCTTCTTCTTCCTCTGTGGCCTCTTCCTGTGGTGATGTTTCCTCAGAACCAGCCGTGCTCCGTAGGCGTACGAGGGGCTACGCAGGAATGCAGCCCAAGAGATGCCATGCAGTGCTAGAGCTGGTGTGCTTGGGAGACAGGAGCCACACTGGGAAAGAGGTTCTGTCAGCTCTGCAGGGGCAGGCTCAGAGGTGGTTGATGCCACGCCAGCTGAAGCCTGGAATGGTGGTCAGCGATAATGGCACCAACCTCCTCTCTGCCCTGAGAAAAGGGAAAACTCACCCATGTGCCCTGTTTTGCGCATGTCCTGAATTTGGTGGTGCAGCGGTTCTTGGGCAGGTACCGGGGCTTACAGGATGTCCTGAAGCAGGCCAGGAAAGTCTGTGTGCATTTCCGGAGGTCATATAATGCCATTGCTCGGCTGACAGACCTCCAAAGGGAACCTTACCTCTCAAGGCCCCCTTTATCCAGACAGTGGTCCTGCTTGCCCACCTAGCACACAGGAAGAGGAGGAGGAGAATGAGGAGGAGGATGATTGTATCAGCAGCATGGAGGTGGAGCCTAGCACTCAGCATCAGCAGTCTTCAAGGGATCATTTACAGTCCCAAGGAACACGTGGGCTTTTACGTGGCTGGGATGAGGTGGCTGCGGATCCTGTCGTCCTCAGTGACCCAGAGGACTGTGCCCCGAATGCCTCTGCAAACCTACGCTGCATGGCCTCCCTGATCCTGCAAAGCCTGCGTAAGGATCCTCGTGTACGTGCTATCAAGGAGAGGGATCATTACTGGCTGGCAACTCTCCTTTATCCACGTTACAAGAGTAAGGTTGCAGAACTTATGTTGCTATCGCAGAGGGAGGAGAAGATGAAACTTCTGCGGGAGGCCTTGCAGAAGGGCCTGTGCAATGCATTCCCAGAACCGGGGGGGATTACCAAAACCTGGCCCTAGACAATGTGTTGCTGAGGCTTCGGTGAGTCACAGAAGGACCGGTGGAGACGGTGGCCGCCTGACCGATGCGTTCAGACAATTTTTTAGTCCGCAGCCCCAAGGTCTGACCGGTTCCAGCAACCATCGCCAGCGTCTGGTTTACATGGTCCGGGAATACCTAGGGGCAAGATCTGATGGATCACTGGCCAGAGCTTGCACAGTATGCAATTGAGCTACTGGCTTGCCCTGCATCCAGTGTTCTTTCAGAACGCACATTCAGTGCTGCTGGAGGCTTTGTGACCGATTACAGGGTGCGCCTCTCCACCGACTCTGTTGATCGACTGACCTTCATCAAAATGAATCAGGCTTGGATCAACACCAGCTACCAAGCACCTGATGCTGATGTTACTGAATAATAATTTTTAGTTGAAATGTCAGATCCCTTTGAGACTGCGTATGCTGATGCTGAGTGACTGTCCTGTTATGCTGCTGATGGAATATCCTTCTCCTCCTCACTTTTTTTGCTGATAGCTAGTAAGAAATGTTGTGTTTCTGAGTTCCGCCACCAGTGCCTAAGGCACAATTTTTCTGCCCCTGTTCAACAGGGGCGCCTAATAACAATTTTTGATGCAATACTTTGCACGTGGCTCCTTGTTGTGCTCCAATTACAGTTATTGGGATGGGTTGGAGTGTTGTGTTGTGCCTAAGGCACAATTTTTCTGCCCCTGTCTAACAGGGGCGCCTAATAACAATTTTTGATGCAATACTTTGCACGTGGCTCTTTGTTGCGCTCCAATTACAGTATGTTTGAGGGGTGCCCTTTTTTCTACAATTTTTCTTTCACAAAAAAATAATGGCCCCCCACCACCCCTAAAATAATCGACATATTGTTGCCACACAGCACGTGTGCAAGCAGTATTAAATTACTTTTTTCTTATAATAATCTCATGTTGTGCAGGGACATTTATAAACACGTGCCACTACTATAGACACACAGCAGGTGTGATATTTAAATGAATTTTAAATTTTTTTTTCACTTTAAGCATCACTAAAATCCCTGCTCCGGAAAAAACGGCCATTTTTAAAACTTTTTTTTCCATTGATACATGTTCCCTGGGGCAAAACCCGGGTTCTGAAAGACGTTTTCCAACATTAAATTGAATATTGGTCTTTAAAATGAGCGTTTTTGAATTCGAACATTCGAGTCCCATAGACTTCAATGGGGTTCTGAATGTTCGCGCGACCCCGCGGTCTGTTCGAACTTTCTGGTGCGAACCGAACGCGGGTATGTTCGGCTCATCCCTAGTAGCCGCAATGCACACTGGGAAATGTAGGTGCCCGGCGCATGCGCAGTTAGAAGAAAAACTTAAAAAAGGTCAAGACTCATTACCATCAAACACGCCCCCCTCCAACACATTTGAATTCGGCGCCCTTACGCCCGCCCGCTTTAGGCTACGCCGCCGTATATTAGCAGGCAAGTATATTGAGAATCATTACTAGCCTAGCTAATTTACGGCGGCGTAGCCTAAACACGCTAAGCTACGCCGCCGCTCTACCTGAATCTACCCAAGTCAGTTTTTTCTTTTGTTTATGTTAACTGGTTATCACTGCTCTGCTCAATCTCCCATGCAATCTGACACTGGGCTTGTTAGTGTCTACGGTTACAATATTACTAACAGGAAATTTCAGATGCTACTTACAGGTTTGATGACTCCTGTTATAACCTCCTGTTTACCACTCTGGTTTTTAACTCACCACTTAGTCCAGTTCCACTTGATCCATGTTCCAGCAAGCAAAAAGGTGGCAGGCTCAAAATGAGTTGTTTTGAGTGTCAATAATTAGATTGGCGCAAAAAAAAAATTTCTTTTCAAAATGAGTTCTACAGAAAGTTATATAGGCCTCAAGCACCTGTGACCAATTAACCACTCCCCTTAACCACTTAAACCCCCTTTGTTCCCGGACCAAATTTCAGCTTTCAGCGCTCTCCCAATTTGAATGTCAATTACTCAGTCATACAACATTGTACCTAAATGAATCTTTTGTCCTTTTTTTCATACAAACAGAGCTTTCTTTTGGTGGTATTTGATCACCTCTGGACTTTTTATTTTTTGAGCTATAAATGAAAAATGACGGAACATTTTGAAAAAAACTAATTTTTCTTAGTTTATGCGATAAAATTTAGCAAATTATTAATTCTTCTTCATACATTTTGGCCACAATTTATACTGCTACATATCTTTGGTAAAAATAACCAAAATTAGTGGATATTATTTGCTCTTTGTGAAAGTTAAAGAGTCTACAAGCTATGGTGCAAATCATAAAAAAAATTATCACACCTGTTGTACCGGTGGCCTATCTTATTTCTTGCGACCCGAACACGCCAGGAAAGTACAAATAACCCCCAAATGACCCCTTTTTAGAAAGTAGACATTCCAAGGTATTTAGTAAGATGCATGATGAGGTTTTTGATGTTGTAATTTTTCCCCCGAAATTCTTTGCAAAATGATTTTTTTTCTTCCCCCCTCACAAAATTGTCATTGTAATAGGTTATTTCTCTCACATGACATGTGTATACCACAAATGACACCCGAAAATAGATTCTGCTACCCCTCCTGAGTATAGCGATACCACATGTGTGGGACTTTTTCACAGCCTGGCCACATACAGAGGCCCAATATACAGGGAGCACCATCAGGTGTTCTAGGAGCATAAATTACACATCCAACTTGTTGACTACCTATTACACTTTTGAAGGTCCTGGAGCACCTGGACAATGGAAATGCCCATAAAGTGACCCCATTTTGGAAAGCTAACACCCCAACGTATAATCTATGAGGCATAATGAGTCTTCTGAACCATTCATTTTTTTCCAAACTTTTTTGGAAAATGTGGAAAAAAAATGAAAACGCAATTTTTTTACGCAAAGTTGTCCATTTATAAGATTTTGCCAACACATAGCATGTACATAGTAAAAATGACAGCCCAAAATAGATTCTGCTACTCCTCCTGAGTATGGCGATACCACATGTGTGGGACTTTTTCACAGCCTGGCCACATACAGAGGCCCAATATGCAGGGAGCACCATCAGGTGTTCTAGGGACACATAGCATGCACATGCCAAGAATTACACCCCAAAATACATTATGCTAAGCAAAGGGTAAACAAAAAATGTACCTGTGGTTTTAGTAGCGCAGTTGTCCACAGGAGGAGAGCACTGGTCCAGGCAGCAGGCAGGGACTTGGTCAGCAAAAGCAAACGCAATTGTCCAGGCAACAGGCAGGAATATTGTCCATAGTCAGTACAGGCAGCAGGCAGGGATACTGTCCATATACAGTCCAGGGTCAGTGCAGGCAGAGATTGTCAGCAGTGACAAAATATTGGTCCTGGTAGTAGGCAGGTCCATGTGGTGTGTTCAGTTCATGTGATAGGCAGAGGCATGATGGCATAGGTCCTACAGGCAGCAGGCAGAAGTAGGGCCTCGTTCAGGACAGAATGGGGACAGGGGTAGAGGCTTCTCCCACCCAAATCTCTTTGAAGCCTCCGGGCAACCAGACCCTAATCTAGGATGAGAAAACAAAAACAATTGTTTTCTTCATCCAGAAAAACAATTCTGGAGCCCCTCACATATGTGAGACCCCTGTGCTATGAATCCCACTAGTCCACTGGCAGGGTAAAAGATCAGTTCAAGAGGCAGGCAAAAAGAATGATCAAACGGTCCAGGGTCAGTTCCAGATCAGGCAGAGGTATAAACAGAATCGGTAGGTGGAAGCGTGGTCAAATAACAAGCCAGGGTCAGTTACAGAGCAAGCAGAGGCATAAGGGGTGTGAAGGTAAATGGCAGGAAGTGACTAATAATTTAGCGAGGTATGGTAAAGGCGGAAACAGCCAACTACGCAGAGGCCTGGTTGGGAAGGGCATTGGGCACAATAATAAGTGGTGTCTATTCTCACTCCTCCTCTGGAGCACACCCGGCATTTCTTTTGGCGTTTTTGGCCTGTTGGTCTGGGAGGGACTCTATCTGGAAAGTGGCACTCGTAAAGTCGGCTAACCACATCGGATCGAATGTTTACTGGTGGGGTGCTGGGGTATAAAAGGGCAGTGGTGATTTCCTCCTGGTAGTAAAAGTAGGATTTGGGTCTTCGAGTGGATTTCCGATAGGTTGCATAAGTATTGTACATGGCCAAATTAAACAAATAAATTGAAACTTTATTATACCACTGGTATGATCATCTTGTGGAAAGGTAGGGTTCCAGCATTTGGTCGTTCAAGTCGACACCCCCCATGAACTTATTGTATTCTTGAATGCATGTTGGTTTTTGGATTCGCCCATTCCTCTTTCTGATCTCAACAAATGTATTGTTGTGGATGGTAGAAAGCACGTACACGTCCCCTTTGTCCCTACACTTCACAGCCAGAACTTCCTCATTACGTAAACTCGCCGTCTCCCCTTTTCTTAGTTTCTTGGTGACGAGGCTTTGAGGAAAGCCCTTCCGGTTCGACCGTACGGTGCCGCATGCTGGTGTCTTCTTTCTGAAAAGGTTTCGGAACAGGGACAAACTTGTATAAAAATTGTCCACATACAAGTGGTAGCCTTTCTCCATGAGTGGGTTTAGGAGTTCCCAAACGACTTTCCCGCTGGTTCCTATGTAGTCTGGGCAATTAGGGGGTGTAGCTGGCTGTCCTTTCCTTCGTATACATTGAAGGCATACGTATATCCTGTGGCTCGGTCACACAATTTATAGAGCTTCACCCCATAGCGGGCCCTTTTGGAGGGAATAAATTGTTTTATGCCCAGCCTGCCAGAAAATTTTATAAGGGACTCATCCACGCATATGTTTTGGTCCGGGGTAAACAACTGGGGGAACGTTTCAGAAAAATAATTAAGTAGTGGCCGAATTTTATAAAGTTTATCAAAATTTGGGTCATCTCGGGGAGGGCACTGGGTATTTGTAGTGTAGGAATCTCATGATAATTTGATATCTGGAACTGGGCATTTTTGAGGAAAAGATGGGCATGTGGTAGATGGGGCGGGATGACCAATATGAACGTATTTGGTTTTTATGGTTTAGTCCCATACAGAATACGAGGCCCAATTTTTTTTTAAATTCCTCCACTGTTAGGGCTCTCCACTCGAAGGGACGGGCATAATAGGACGTTGGGTTACTGGATATAAATTGTTCTGCATAAAGGTTGCACTGGGAGACAATTGAGGCAAGCATGTCCTCAGTAAAAATTTAATTGAAAAAGTCAAATCGGGGCAAAATTTTCTGTGTCCACCTGGACTCCTGGCTGGGCAGTGAAAGGGGGAATGTTGGCTTCTCCTGAATTAGGAGGAAGCCACAAGGGGTTCTGAAGGGAATAGGGAAGGCTGGCATGGGACCTAACCCTTTGGGACTGAGGTGACACCCCACTGGTACGTGACCTTGCTTGCCGAGGTATTGCGGTTCTGGTGGATGGCACAGCGGTTCTGGTGGATGGCACAGCGGGTCTGGTGGATGAGACCGCGGTGCTGGTGGATGGCACTGCCTCCTCAGCAATACGCCTTTGTCTGACGGGCGGATCCTCCTGCTCCCCCGAGGTTGTCACTGTTCCACTGCTAACTATCGGCTCGTAGTTAACGTCAGATTCAGCATCTGAATTTGCGGAGGAATCCGAATCAGAGAGCTCCCCGTTGCTCCCATAGGCCGCAAGAATTTCGTACGCCTGCTCGGCTGAAAATGATCTTTTAGCCATTGTTGGTGAGGACACTGACACGTGGCACTGATGACACTGACAGGTGTCACTGATGGCAAATGGCATGGGCAGATGGCACTGATGGCAGATGGCACTAATAGCAGGTAGCACTGATGGCAAGTAGCACTGATGGCACGGGCAGGTGGTACTGATGACAGATTGCACTGGCAGGTGGCACTGATGGCAGATTGCACTGGCAGGTAGCACTGATGGCAAGTAGCACTGATGGCAGGTGGCACGGGCAGATGGCAGATTGCACTGGCAGGTGGCACTGATGGCAGATTGCACTGGCAGGTAGCACTGATGGCAGATTGCACTGATGGCAGATGGCACGAGCAGGTGGCAGGTGGCACTAATGGCAGGGGCAGGTGGCACTGGTGAGAATGCACTAGCAGGTGGCACTGGCTGATTGCACTGGCAGGTGGCACTGATTTTACGTTTTTTTTCTTTCACTCACTTTATATTTTCACATTGATCTCTTTTTTTCCTCACACGCTGTCTGTGTGTGAGGAGAGAAAGCCGGCGATGAGTGATGATGTCATTTGTTTACATTTGAGATCATCTCTCATTGGACAGCGAGATCGAGTGCTAAATGGCCTCTGCAATTGGCCATTCAGCACGATCTGTGATTGGCTGTGTCCAAGGGACACGGCCAACACAGTTTTTCCCCGAGGCGGGGACGCGCGGGGAGCCAGGTAAACACAGGACGTCCAGGGACGTCCACCCGGCACTTCAGGTCCGCGCTGCAGACGTCTTTTGTCAATAGCGCGGATCTGAAGTGGTTAATTAGTAGGCTGAAGGAAGAAAAAAAAGTCTGTTTAAAAAGTGACAGAAAAGGTGTTAAACTTGGGATGGGATTGGATAGAGCCAATATGGGATCAGGGGAATGAATAGACTTGGAAAAGAACCGGGGAATGGGTTTTTGTTTAACCATTAAGCCCCTCAGACTGCCAAGTGCTTGGCCACACCCACATTTTACTGCAGCGCGCCTCAGGTCTCGTCTCTCATTCTGAACTTCAAATGTTGGGAAGTATGGTTAAAGTGTATGTATAACCCAAACTTTTTATATATTTTTATTTCACTTATATAGTGCTGACAATTTAATCAATGCATTGTATATTGTACATTCACATCAGCCCCTGCCCTCAAGGAGCTTGCTCACATATACACACATATACTAGTGTCAATTTGGACAGAAGCCAATTAACCTACCAGCAGCAAAGAGACATGCAAACTCCATGCAGATTGTGTCCTGAGTGGGATGCAAACCGGAAACCCAGAGCTGCAAAGGCAGAAGTGCACACCACACTAGGTCACTCTTTTTAGGTAGTGAAGGATTCAAACCTTTATCAAGTTATGTTATGTTTTTGCCGTCTGTGTGCTGCTGGGGAGATTTCCCTTTATGTCCTGCCCTTAACCACATGCCGACGGCGATATAGACAAAATACATCTACAGCGCGGTCGAGTTATTCTGGGAGGACGTCTATGGACATCCTCCCAGAATCTTGCTCCCGCACGCCCCCTGGGGCATGCTCCCAGAATCATCCGTGACCGCCAGGTCTAAAAGACCCGGCGCATCACGGATAACGGTAAATTGACATTTATAGCGGCCGTTTACCACGTGATCGCTCCGTCAAATGACGGAGCGATCACTTTGTTGCCATATTTTTTTTGGTAATCTAAATTAAGTAGAGATATATGGGGGGGCTGAAGATATGTATGTATGTGTGAATATATATATAGTTCATTTGGCTTGCTAATATATGTCATTTAGCACATAGCAAAGCCCTTTGTTCGTACTAGACATTTCGGAGTCAGTGAGTTAAACCACTTTCTGTGACTGACCCCATGCTGGGATGTGCAATTAAGATAGCCCCACCCTTTTAACCCTGGGAAAATTCACTTTACTCTGCTGCCTGGAGATAGTCACCAGGATATGCATGAAAGGGGGCTGACTTATGTAGTAAGGGCTCCAATCCTGATCCTAGCTAGGCCAACGAATGGGACGTCAGCATAGAGAGATATACTCCACAGCAGAGGGGAAGGCAGCTCACTTTATGGACACCTGGCCTAAAGGATGGGTCTTGAAGGGTAACTATGGCATAGGTATACTTACATGTAGCAACTGCACATGCTTGTACTCTAAAGCCCCATACACACCATCAGATTATCTGCAGATTTTTGTTTTCAGATTTACCAAAATCATATAATATGAGGTCAAACCTTCAGAGTTTCAATTTGTATGCAATCAGGCAGGCCCTTGTGCTACATGGTTTTGGTAAATCTGAAGACAAAAATCTGCAGATAATCTGATGGTGTGTATGCGGCTTTAAGGTTTTAGAGGAATATGCTTTATATTCCTCTATGTAGATGTTTTGTATTTTCCTGCTTGTTTGGGACTGTAGATAGTGTGTTAGATTAGACTTTGTATAAGCTCTAATAAATGTTTATTATATTGAAGCATTCATTTCTGGTCAAAAGAACTCTTAACTCTTATCATAGCTTTGAGATATTAAATCTTAAAATATAGATTTTATTGGTAACAACTTGTAAACAAACCGGTGTCATGTGATGACGCCGGTTCTTCCCTCCCCTCTCTGTACCGATCGGTACAGTGTGAGAGGAGAGGGGGAGGGATCGGATGGCAGCAGCAGTACTGAGGGCTGGATCTGTGACAATTGCAGTCACAGATCCAGCCATCCATCCCTCCATGCTCAGCCATCCCTGCCCCATACTGTGCACTCTGTGTACTCTGCAATACACAATACCCCGCCAATACTCTGCAATACCCAGCTAATACTCTGCAATACCCCGCCAATACCCTGCAATACGTTCCCCCCTCCCGCCACCCTCCGGTGCTTCTACCGACTCACCGATACGATCAAAGCCAGGAACATTTTTTTATTTCAGGCTTCCCAGCCTAGATGTGGTGTCTTAGTGACCCCACACCTCACTGTAAAGAGGACCTGTCATGCCATTAGGGATGAGCCGAACATACCCGGGTTCGGTTCGCACCAAAACGTTCGAACAGACCGCGGGTTTGCACGAATATTTAGAACCCCATTGAAGTCTATGGGACTCGAACGTTCAAATTCAAAAACGCTCATTTTAAAGACCAATATTCAATTTAATGTTGGAAAACGTCTTTCAGAACCCGGGTCTTGCCCCAGGGAACATGTATCAATGGAAAAAAAACTTTTTAAAACGGCAGTTTTTTCCGGAGCAGCGATTTTAATGATGCTTAAAGTGAAAAAAAATAATGAAAAATTCCTTTAAATATCACACCTGCTTTGTGTCTATAGTAGTGGCACATGTTTATAAATGTCCCTGCACAACATGAAATTATTATAAGAAAAAAGTAATTTAATACTGCTTGCGCACGTGCGGTGTGGCAACAATATCTCGATTATTTTAGGGGTGGTGGGGGGCCATTATTTTTTTGTGAAAGCAAAATTGTAGAAAAAAAGGGCACCCCTCAAACATACTGTAATTGGAGCGCAACAAAGAGCCATGGCAAAGTATTGCATCAAAAATTGTTATTAGGCACCCCTGTTAAACAGGGGCAGAAAAATTGTGCCTTAGGCACAACACAACACTGCAATCCCTCCCAATAACTGTAATTGGAGCGCAACAAGGAGCCACGTGCAAAGTATTGCGTCAAAAATTGTTATTAGGCGCCCCTGTTGAACAGGGGCAGAAAAATTTGTCCTTCGGCACTGGTGGCGGAGCCCAGAAAAACAAAATTTCTTACTAGCTATCAGCAAGAAAAGTGAGGAGGAGAAGGATATTCCATCAGCAGCATAACAGGACAGTCACTCAGCATCAGCATATGCAGTCTCAAAGGGATCTGACATTTCAACAAAAAAATCTTATTCAGTAACATCAGCATCAGGTGATTGGTAGCTGGTGTTGATCCAAGCCCGATTCATTTTGATGAAGGTCAGTCGATCAACAGAGTCGGTGGAGAGGCGCACCCTGTGATCGGTCACAAAGCCTCCAGCAGCACTGAATGTGCGTTCTGAAAGAACACTGGATGCAGGGCAAGCCAGTAGCTCAATTGCGTACTGTGCAAGCTCTGGCCAGTGTTCCATCCTCAAGACCCAGTAAGCCAGAGGATTTTCGGTGGGGAAGGTGTCCAAGTCTGGACCATGTAAACCAGACGCTGGCGATGGTTGCTGGAACCGGTCAGACTTTGGGGCTGCGGACTAAAAAATTGTTTGAACGCATCGGTCAGACGGCCACCTTCTCCACCGCTCCTTCTCTGACTCACCGAAGCCTCAGCAAGACGTTGTCCAGGGCCAGGTTTTGGTAATCCCCCCGGTTCTGGGAACGCATTGCACAGACCCTTCTGCAAGGCCTCCCGATGGCAACATAAGGACCGTTACCTTACTCTTGTAACGTGGATCAAGGAGAGTTGCCAGTAATGATCCCTCTTCTTGATAGCACGTACACGAGGATCCTTGCGCAGGCTTTGCAGGATCAGGGAGGCCATGCAGCGTAGGTTTGCAGAGGCATTCGGGGCACAGTCCTCTGGGTCACTGAGGACGATAGGATCTGCAGCCACCTCATCCCAGACACGTAAAAGTCCACGTGTTCCTTGGGACTGTAATCAGCTGCTGCTGATGCTGAGTGCTAGGTTCCACCTCCATGCTGCTGATACAATCATCCTCCTCCTCCTCCTGTGTGCGTGTCAACTGACCCAGTTCTGCTGCCATATTGGCACAGGTACTCATTGATGGCCCTCTGCTGCGTGTGCAGCCGCTGCAGCATGGCCAACGTAGAGTTCCATCTGGTGGGCATGTCACAGATTAGGCGCTTCTTGGGAAGGTTGTATTCCCTCTGGAGGTCTGTCAGCCGAGCAGTGGCATTATATGACCTCCGGAAATGCACACAGACTTTCCTTGCCTGCTTCAGGACATCCTGTAAGCCCGGGTACCTGCCCAAGAACCGTTGCACCACCAAATTGAGAACATGCGCAAAACAGGGCACATGGGTGAGTTTTCCCTGTCGCAGGGCAGAGAGGAGGTTGGTGCCATTATCGCTGACCACCATTCCAGGCTTCAGCTGGAGTGGCGTCAACCACCTCTGAGCCTGCCCCTGCAGAGCTGAAAGAACCTCTTCCCCAGTGTGGCTCCTGTCTCCCAAGCACACCAACTCTAGCACCGCATGGCATCTCTTGGCCTGCATTCCTGCGTAGCCCCTCTTACGCCTACGGAGCACGGCTGGTTCTGAGGAAACATCACCATAGGAAGAGGCCACAGAGGAAGAAGAGGAGGGGGTGGAGGAGAGAGGTGTGTCACAAGCAGTAGTAGTGTTTTGGAGCCGTGGTGGCGGAACAACCTCCAAAACCACTGAGGTACTGCACATTCCACAAACTCACGGAAGGGGGCAGAATCTACCAACTGAAAAGGTAGCAGTTGAAGTGCTAGCAATTTTGCTAAGCTAGCATTCAACCGCTGGGCATGTGGATGGCTGGGAGCGTACTTCTTTCGGCGCTGCAGCAGCTGGGGCAGGGAAATTTGTCTGGTACTATCAGTAAATTGGCCGCATGTACTACCACTACTAGGTTGTGACACACCTATTTCTAAAACTTCAGTGCAGGCTTCAGAGAGGACTGGGGGGTCTAGTGGGGTTGGCGGTCACAGAAGGGCAAGGGGAGGTCCGCTTTGGTCTTTGGCGTGGGTCTTTCTGGTATGCATGCCAGCTCGACATATGTCTGGACAAGCATGTGGTGCCCCAGCGGGTGATGTTTTGGCCACGCGAGATACGCTTGATACATATGTCGCAAACAGCAAAGGTACGATCTGATGGACACGTTTCAAAAAAGGCCCACACCAAAGAACTTTTGCTGTACCGTTGAGACACAGCAGCGCCATGCACAAGCGAAGATGTGTCACGTAATGCAGTTGGTGTGCTGCCCTTACGCTGACCCCTGGAGGGCATCCTGCCTCTTTGGAGATGTGCCTGTGCCTCGTCCTCCTCATTCTCCTCCTCCTCGTCTTCCTCCTCCTCCTCTCTCCTATCAGGCACCCAGGTAGAGTCAGTGACCTCATCATCCCCTCCCTCCTCATCATCACTGTCGAAAACCTGGCAGTATGCTCCAGCTGGGGGAACATCACTGCCAGATTGCTGTCCCTCTCGGCCACCCCCTCTCCCTGGGCTCACATCAATGCCTTCCTCTATCTGTGTTCCATCATCGGAGTCTTCAAAACGCTGCGCATCTTCATGCAGCATGTACCCAACACTGTGCTCAAACAGTTCGGGGGACTCCTCAGGAGGACATGGTGGGACTAGGGAAGGATTGTGTGATGCCATTGTGCAGAGGGAAGAGGACGCCTTGGCAGCTGATTTGCCAGACAAACTAAGATCAGTCTGTGTGAGAGAGGATGAGGAGGATGAGGATGGCTTGGTCATCCACTCCACTAATTTCTCTGCATGTTGAGGCTCAACACGGCCAACTCCCGAAAATAAGGACGAGCGGCCATGGCCACGTGCTGAAGAGGATGCACCACATCCACCACCAGCGTTACCTCTAGATGCAGAGCCTGCTTGCCCCTGTGACTCTTTGTTGTCCTTCCAGACATATTAATGCATTCCGGTGCTATGTAACAGCAAACGTGCAGTGACACCAACTGCGTTGAGGTGCTATGTAACAGCACACGCGCAGTGACACCAACTGCGTTCAGGTGCTATGTAACAGCAAACGCGCAGTGACACCAACTGCGTTCAGGTGCTATGTAACAGCACACGCGCAGTGACACCAACTGCGTTCAGGTGCTATGTAACAGCACACGCGCAGTGACACCAACTGCGTTCAGGTGCTATGTAACAGCACACGCGCAGTGACACCAACTGCGTTCAGGTGCTATGTAACAGCACACGCGCAGTGACAACTGCGTTCAGGTGCTATGTAACAGCAAACGCGCAGTGACACCAACTGCGTTCAGGTGCTATGTAACAGCACGCGCGCAGTGACTACTGCGTTCAGGTGCTATGTAACAGCACACGTGCAGTGACACCAACTGCGTTCAGGTGCTATGTAACAGCACACGTGCAGTGACACCAAATGCGTTCAGGTGCTATGTAACAGCAAACGCGCAGTGACACCAACTGCGTTCAGGTGCTATGTAACAGCAAACGCGCAGTGACACCAACTGCGTTCAGGTGCTATGTAACAGCACGCGCGCAGTGACACCAACTGCGTTCAGGTGCTATGTAACAGCACACGTGCAGTGACACCAAATGCGTTCAGGTGCTATGTAACAGCACACGCGCAGTGACACCAACTGCGTTCAGGTGCTATGAAACAGCAAATGTGCAGTGACACCAACTGCGTTGAGGTGCTATGAAACAGCAAACGCGCAGTGACACCAACTGCGTTCAGGTGCTATGTAACAGCACACGCGCAGTGACACCAACTGCGTTCAGGTGCTATGTAGCAGCACACGTGCAGTGACAACAACTGCATTCAGGTGCTATGAAACAGCAAACGTGCAGTGACAACAACTGCGTTCAGGTGTTATGAAACAGCACACGCGCAGTAAGAGCGACTGCGTTTCTGTGCAATTCAATAGCCCACTTGCATTAACAGCGACTGCGCTTCTGTGCAAATAAATAGCACACGTGCAGTAACAGGTAATGTGTGCATGTGCAATTAAATAGCACACTTTGACTAACAGGGAGTACTATGTTTAGGTACTATGTTTAAGCTAAACCCTAATGCAGGCGGGGGGCGTGGCCGGGATGGTGGACTGAGCAGACGTCTCTCCTGTGCTCTCCTGGAGTGTGATCCGAAATTCATCCTTTATCTCCTGATCGGACCTGTCTCGGGGTCCCCAACGCTCCTGAATGCCCTATAAAACCAGGGGGAATCAATCGAAGGGCAAGAGACTTAAATTCCCGCAGTACAGCCCGGAGGACGAGGTCCGTTCTGCTGACCCCCTGCCTTACACTGCGCGCCTTAGCAACATGGCGTCGCAAACGGACCACGTGGAGGAAATGGCTGGGTCTTCCCCGGGTATACCTGAAGTCATGGCGGCGATCTCCTCATGCCAGGCGGCCCTAACCACCAAGATCGAGGAGGTCCAGCTGGATGTCAGCCTCATCCGCCAGGACTTCGATAAAATACGCTCGAGGGTTACTGAGGCGGAGCGGCGGCTTGGCGAGGCGGAAGATACGATCGTGGATCACGACTCCTCCATCCGGGCCCTGCAGTCCAAGGTCCGGGCCCTGGAATATCGCGCAGAGGACGCCGAGAACAGGAGCCGGCGCAATAATCTTAGGATTGTCGGCCTCCCGGAGGGGGTGGAGGGACGGGCCCCGGCTCACTTCGCAGAGGAGTTGCTCCGCTCGCTGATGCCCTCGGCCCAGCTCTCCCAATACTTTGCAGTGGAGCGCGCCCACCGTGTGCCACCGAGGCCTGGGCCCGAGGGTGCGCCCCCACGTACCTTCATCCTCCGGCTGCTAAACTTCCGGGACCTGGATGAACTGCTCCGGGCCTCCCGAGCGGCGGGGGAGTTGCCGTACCGCAATGTCCGGCTCCTGCTGTTCCCCGACTACACCATGGAGACCCAGCGGCTTCGACGTTCATTTGATGGAGTCAAGGCTGCCCTCCGACGCAAAGGCCTCAAGTACAGCGTCCTCTTCCCGGCGAAACTGTGCGTGGTGGATGGAGAGACGGTCCGCTTCTTTACCAACCCGAGGGACGCCTCGGCCTGGGTGGAAACGCTGCCCTAGAAGTCCTGCCCTGTTGCCGCTTTGACCTAATAAGATGGTGGATCGGACTTGCCCGGGACTTTTTCTTTATTGTGGGGTAAGAGTTTATTTTCCCCCTATGTCAGTACTGACTCTAATCCCCGGAGAGGCCCTGCCGAGCAGTGGAGGGACTGGTATGGGGCGGGTGGGGTGTTTTCTTTATTTGCCTGGTACAGTCTCGGCTGCTGCCGTTTTTCCCCCAATGTACTTCTGAGCCTACCTGGCCCTCCGGCCGCCCTGACGCTGGGGGGAATCGCAGATCTCATTAAAGCCTGGCGGGCCTCATCGCCAGGTGCCCGTTCACTATACACTGTCCCAAGGGCACACCATGTCCTGCTGCTATGGCCTATAGTACCTTGATCCACCATCCCTAAACGTTTGTGGTCTTCCCCTGTTTTTTTTTTTTGGTTTGCCCTTTGAACGACTCTTCCTAGGAGGACCTAGTTTAATATTTTATTTGCAACGGACTCTCAAGATTGTACCCCTGCCTGATCAGGAGAACGCTGATTCATATGCTTATTCAACATCACTCCAGTAGCACGGAACGTTAACTGTTCTTAGTTTAGTAATTTGAGTGGTGCTGGAGTAAAGTGCCTTACTGCTTGGTGCTAGTTACATGCCCCAACCTTAGATATTGGTTGCTGAACTTTGGGAGTTATGGGACTGAAGTGCTCCTCACTGTTTAGGGGTGCACGGGGTGGGGGGTGGGGGGAGGGGATGGTTGCCGGCTCTGTTCTGCTGGCTCTCTTGTTTTATGTTTGGTTGGTCACAATGGGTCATGCTATTGCTCTACTTTTAATCCTGTGTTGTTTGTTTGGTGCAGCGGGTTGTACTGGTGGGGCTGTGGTCGGTTCTGGCGGGCCTCGAGACGGGAGTTTTCTCCCCCTTGGTCGGCTGGGTCCTGCTGCGGCCCCGTGGCCCACTCCTGCCTAAATATCTTTGGTAAAACCCCATGGCGGAATGCTTAGTGGTGTCATGGAATGTTAGGGGGCTGAACTCTGCGGTCAAGCGCTCCCTTGTAATGAATTACCTGAAGAGGTTGCGCCCCCAGGTGTGCATCCTCCAGGAGACGCACCTGGTGGGCTCTCGGGTCCTTAGTCTAAAAAGGGCGTGGGTGGGTGCGCACTACCATGCTCCTTATTCCAATTATGCGAGAGGGGTTAGTATTTTAGTGCACAGGTCCTTGCCCTTTAAACTAGTGGAGGTGAAACTCGACCCCGGGGGCAAGTACGTGATTCTACATGCTCTCATATCAGAGGTCCCGCTGGTAGTGGTGGGGATATATTTACCCCCACCGGCTGATGTTGATGTCTTGCACTCCATTATGCAGAAGGTTACGCTCTATAATGTGGATAATGTACTGGTTATGGGGGATTTTAACCTGGTCCCGTCTAGGGACCTGGACAGACTCCGTGCCTCTGGCCCCCAGCAGAACGGTTTGGCTAATTGGGCCGAGGCCTTTGCAATGACGGATGCCTGGCGTCACTTCCATCCCTCAGACAGAGAATACAACTGCCTCTCTAGCACATATCGGACCTTGTCCCGCATCGACCTGGCATTTGTCTCCCGCGCTCTGATCCGCAGGGTGGTCGGTGCTGAGATCCTCTCTAGGGGGATCTCGGACCATGCTCCGATGTCTGTTACGCTGCAGTTGTCTCTCGCGGTGGGTGTACGGGTGTGGAGGTTGTCCAAGTACTGGATCATGGACCCCGAGATACAGGAGGCGATGCCGGAGGCTCTGTGTAATTACTGGCTACAGAACGAACACACAGTGTCCCCCCTGATTGGATGGGACGCCTTTAAGGCTTGGCTGAGGGGAGATTTCATGGCTCGGATAGCGGTGCGCAAACGGGAATCCATGCAGTCCCTGAGAGACCTAGAGGAACGGGCAAGACTGAGGGAGGCGGAGTATGTGCGGTGCCCTGACTCGGCGCACTATGTGCCCTGGCAGGATGCTCTTAGGGACTTATCTCTACTCAGGGTAGACCTCACTCAGAAATCTATGCTGGAGACCGCCCAGAGGGTCTTTGAGTACGGAGACAAAAATGGTAAGTTGCTTGCGTGGCTAGCTAGGGGACAGATGCCCATGACTCACATTGGCAGGCTTAGGGACAGCACAGGTACGCTACTGACGTCGCCCCCTGACATTGGGGCTAGATTTCTAGAATACTATCAGGCTCTCTACTCCTCTAGGGCACACTACGGTACGGACGAGCTGATGAGTTACCTGGAGGGGATCTCCCTCCCGTCTTTGGACGGGGAACAATGCGCTGCTCTGGAGGCAGATATTACTCTGGAGGAGGTGCAGGGGGCCATGGCTTCCATGCAGTCCGGGAAAACTCCGGGACTGGATGGAATACCCATTGAGCTATACTCGACGTACCAGGAGCTCCTTGCTCCCAGGCTGACCTCACTGCTGCAGCAATTTCATGAGCTGGACTCCCTCCCTGACTCTATGTCTGAAGCCATAGTGGTGTTGGTGCCCAAGCCCGGTAAGGACCCCGAGGACTGTGCCTCATATAGGCCTATATCTTTAATTAATGCTGATGCCAAGGTCCTCGCGAAAATACTGGCAATTAGGCTTAGTACAGTGATTGAACACTTAATCCAGGTGGACCAGACTGGGTTTATGCCGGGCAAGGGCACAGACATCAACATTCGACGCCTCTTCCTTAACCTAGCTACCTCCCACGATAACGGGGGTAATAGAGTCATTGCCTCGCTCGACGCCGAGAAAGCTTTCGATTCTGTGGAATGGAGATATCTTTGGGAGGTGTTGCGCCGGTTCGGGGTGGGACCTAAATTTCTTAGTTGGCTGGGCATGCTGTATAGAGCCCCTAGGGCCAGGATCAGGGTGAACAATTTCCTCTCCAATTTTTTTCTCCTCCAGAGGGGGACCCGACAAGGCTGCCCCCTGTCGCCAAGTCTGTTCGCCCTGGCCTTGGAACCCCTTGCGGTCTTGGTCAGGGAGTCGCGCCGAGTCATTGGGCTTCGGGTCGGCCCTCTGGAGGAGAAAATTTCGCTCTACGCGGACGACACTCTGCTGTACCTTCAGGATGCAGGAGATTCATTGTCGGCAGCCCTCGAAATATTTGACCTCTTTGGTAAGTTTTCTGGGATACGAATAAATTGGGCTAAGTCCTCCCTGTTTCCCCTGGACGCTGGAGCCGGGGAGTCAGCTCCCCGGACTCAGTTGCAGTGGGTTGAGGAGTTCACCTACTTAGGGATCAAGGTCTCTAGAGACCTTCACTCCTTCCATCGTCTTAACCTAAAACCGGTTTTCGAGCGCCTCAAGGATCACTGTGCCCGCTGGTCCACCCTCCCGCTTAATCTGCTGGGGCGTATTAACGTCTTGAAAATGATATACTTGCCCAAATTCACATACATATTCAGGAATTGCCCAGTTTGGATCCCCTCCTCTTTTTTTAAGGAATTGGATAGCTGCATTGGCTCTTTTCTGTGGAGGGGCTCGACCCCTCGACTGGCTAAATCGACTCTTCAGTTGCCTCTTGGCTCTGGGGGATTGGCTCTACCTAATTTCCTTGTGTACTATTGGGCGGCCATGCTGGTTACTGTGCGCTGGTGGTTCCAGCAGTCTAGGGCCAATGCAGCTGTTTGCCTTGAGGCGGCTATAGTGGGATCTCTCACTGAACTCAGTAATTTGGCGTACAGGGGGGCGTCGGCGTATCCTTCGCTACCAACCCCCTCCAAGACTACCTTGCGGGTGTGGGGGACGGCCAGGCGCCGGTTCATGTCACCGGCCCGTTGGTCTCCATACACTCCCTTGTGGGGTAACCCCTCCCTGGGGCAGTTTAGAACTATCCCCGACCCTCAGCTCTGGGCCAGATATGGGATTAAGCTGCTGAAGGACATTGTCTCCGCGGGGGTGCTGCTCCCCTATGGAGAGCTGGCGAGTAAATATGGCCTGCCGGGCTGGATGCTCTTCCGCTACTTCCAACTGAGACATGCCTTCAGGGCCCAGTTTGGAGCCCCTATTGTCTTGGGTTTGGATGTGGTGGAGGATCTCTTGGCCCAGAGCACCTTGGCCAAGCCCCTCTCGGAGTTGTACGCAACTCTGCTGAGTAAGGACTCTCCGAAGATGGAATCGCTCTGGGAAAAGTGGGAGGGGGACATCCCGTCTCTGGATAGAGAAGCCTGGGATGACTGTTTTGAGGATAGCTATAGACTAGTGATATCATCTAGAGACAGGTTAATACAGGCAAAGTTCCTCCATAGGGTATATTATACGCCTCAGAGGCTGCATGGAATATTTCCTCAACGCTCTTCGAACTGCCCGCGTTGCCAATCCCCCCAGGCCGATTATATGCATATGTTTTGGGCCTGCCCAAGGCTCTCAGACTTTTGGTCTGCCGTATTCGACTTCATTAAGGTCCGTATGCAGCTGGATGTCCCGGTGGAGCCAGCCCTGGCCCTCCTGGGGGTACAGGATGATGACCAAAGGCCCAGATTTACTAAAACCCTGTTGTCAATGCTGCTCTTCTACGCCAAAAAGGCTATTCTAATTAAATGGAACTCTAGGGCGCCCCCCACGGTGGGAGCATGGATGGACCTAATAAATGCGGCCTTACCTCTCTACAAAATTACATATATTAATAGAGGGTGCCCATTGAAATATGAGCGGGTCTGGGGCCCATGGATTAACCCCTTGTAGACCGTAACCAGAGAGCGCTGGATTGTTGTGTGGGGATGGCCGTGAGCTCTGTTCCTCCCGCCCCCCCTCCTCCTCCCCCCTTCCCCCCTCCCTCCCTTGTAATTCTCCTTTATGTTGGTGCTGCCCAAATGGTTTCATACACCCTGTGAAATGTCTTGTGGAGCTTGTCACCTGTTTCATGCTCTGTTTTTTATTTTTGCCACTGTACCCTGCTTTTTGCTGATGTACGTAATGTGCCATGTAATCTTGTTGACTCAATAAAGACCAACCTTGTTTGTAAAAACCCTAATGCAGGCAATACAACACGTTAGAGCACTGCATCAAGCACAATCTCCTGCCTGACAAATACTAATAACAGATCTAGCTAAGCTATACAGTTTATAAATATATTTACAACTCCTAGGGATGTGAATATATTCTCTACAAACTGTAAATTTAACTATACTGACTACTAGCCTTCCTGCTCTATCTATCTGGTAGAAAAGACACTGTTTATCTCTCTCTCTCTCTCTCTCTAACTGTCTGACTGCTCTGCTCTTTCACAAAGCCGGAACACACTACACGAGGCCGCCTTGCAGGCTGCCTTTTATAGTGTGGGGCGTGTACTAAACCCCCTGAGCCATAATTGGCCAGAGCCACCCTGGCTTTGGCCAATTATGGCTCTTCGTTTTTTGAGCGCTGTGATTGGCCAAGCATGCGGGACATACAGCATGCTTGGCCAATCATCAGCGCTCAACGCCGCAGTGAATTATGGGACGTTTTGCGTCATTCGAATTTGGTGCGAACGATCCATTTTGTTCGAATTTCGACGAACGATCGAACGACCGATGTACGAGTCGAACATACGTTCGTATCGAACGCGAAGCTCATCCCTACATGCCATATTCCTATTACAAGGGATGTTTACATTAAGTCCCCTTTCACACTTATACGACTTGTTGTCATGGTCTTACCTCCTTGCAGGCTTCTTATCACTGACAGTGCTGGCAGCCAACTTGCTTCTTGTTTTTTTTTTATAACTTGCCACGCCCTGCAGCTCCTCCTTCCCACTGGGAGGTGCTGGATGCTCAGCATATATATATATATATATATAAAGGGCAGCTGCTGCATGTCCTTGCTTGGGCCTCTCGTCTACACTCTCCTGTGATTGTGCTGCTTGCTCTTACTTACCGACCCGGCTTCCACGGACGATTCTTCTGGCTCCTGATCCCCGGCTTTGTTTCACCACCTCTCTCTGACCACGGACTCCGGCTGGCTGACTCCCATTTCCTGGCTATCGACCCTGGCTCCGGTGGAAGACTCTGCTGACTGTTTGATCATCCATTTGGACTTTAACCTTGCTGTTTGGTTTTTAATAAAGCCTTCCTATTTCATTTATCCGTTGTTGTACGTCTGATTCATGCTTCCATGACATTAGGCCCAAGCCATGAATTCTGACGGTACAGGGCCACCTTCGCTACCCATGCTGGTTGCCAGACTGGATCAGCAGGATCACCTGCTGGGTCAGTTCGCTCAGGCGTTGCAACCCCTGCTTGCGCGCACGGCTCATCTCGCTCCCATTACCGATAGGCCGGTTGTCGCTCCTGGGTCCGCTCCTACTGCCGCTCCGGTTGTTGCGCCAGAGTCTACCCCGACACCTGTTGTTGCGCCTGCGGTGTCTCGGGGTATGACTGGCTCTGCCCCCCTCCCGCAGCGCTTTGGGGGAGAGCCAACTCAGTGCCGAGGTTTCCTTAACCAAGTGGGCATTTATTTCGAGTTGCTGCCACATGCCTTTCCCACTGAAGGTGGGCTTCCTGATCTCGCTGCTCTCGGACAAGGCCTTGGCCTGGGCAAGCCCCTTATGGGAGAACAACAATCCGGTGGTTGCCAAGTTTTCCGGTTTTGTTGCTTCTCTTTGGAAGGTGTTCGATGTACCGGCTCGCTCTGCCTCTGCTGCGAAGCTCCTTATGTCCGTCAGACAGGGTTCACGATCAGTAGCCGAATACGCCATTGTGTTTCGTACCCTGGCAGCAGAGGTGGGCTGGAATAATGAGGCTCTAGTCGCTGCTTTCTCCCATGGTCTCTCGGATGCCTTAAAAGATGAGGTTGCGGGTAAGGACCTACCAGTGGAGCTCGAGGCTCTTGTTTTTTTCCTGATATTGATTGACACCAGACTCAGGGAGAGACCTTCCTTTAGGGAGAGCCTGCGGAGGCCTCCTAACAGATTGGCGCCTACGTTTACTGTCCCACCCGTGCCTCCCACACCTTCTGGGGTTGACTTGCCTGGGGGTGAGCTCATGCAGCTGGGGTTTGCTCGCCTGTCCGAGGGGGAGAGGGCATCCCAGAGACGCGAGGGCTGATGCATGTACTGTGGTCTCAGCGGGCATTTTCGGTTGTCATGTCCGAACCGTCCGGGAAACGCTTGCACCTGAGATCCTGTCGGGGGCAGATCTTGGGTGGAGTCTCTTCGTCCCCGGTTTCCCGTGCTGATAAACCACTGATCACCGTTGTTCTCTCCTGGGTCGGGGGCTCGGTGACGACCCAGGCGTTGGTGGACTCTGGTGCTGGTGGATTTTTCATCGATAGTAAATTTGCTGCCTCTGCAGGCTCGAGTTTCCCCGCTGGTTCTCGAGGCGATAGACGGCAGACCCCTCCAGCCGTCGCAGTTGATTCATGAGACCCTTCCTGTGGAGATAGCCATTGGGGCCGTTCACAGGGAGTCGGCCTGCCTTCAGGTCATTTTGTCTCCACACTACTCGGTGGTCTTGGGGTACCCCTGGCTCCAGAAGCATGATCCTCTCGTGGTCACCACAGTGTGGGGCTAGTTGCATCCATGGGCCTGTCAAGTTGTTGTTTACCTCCTCGGACTCTGTGTTGCCTCCTGAATACGAGGGGTACCGGGATGTATTCGATAAGGTGCGCGCTGGGTTCCTACCTCCGCATCACCCATACGATTGTGCCATAGATTTACAACCTGGTGCCATTCCTCCTCGTGGCAGGGTCTATCCACTGTCGGTTGCGGAGAATGAGGCCATGGAGGAGTACGTGAAGGAGGCGCTTTCCCGGGGGCACATTCGCAAATCCTCTTCCCCGGCAGGGGCTGGATTTTTCTTTGTAAAAAAGAAGGGCGGAGAATTGAGGCCTTGCATCGACTATAGGGGCCTAAATCGCATCACGATTAAAAATGCATACCCAATTCCGTTGATTTCCGACTTGTTCGATCACCTCAAGGGGGACACGGTCTTTACCAAACTCGACCTGAGGGCGGCATATAACCGTGTAAGGATCAAGGCTGGTGACGAGTGGAAGACCGCGTTCAACACCAGGACCGGTCATTATGAATCCCTGTTTATGCCCTTTGGGTTGTACAATGCGCCCGCAGTCTTTCAGGAATTCATCAACGATGCTTTCCGTGACCTGCTGCAGCAGTGTGTGGTGGTCTATTTGGATGATATCTTGGTATACTCTGAATCCATGGAAGCCCACATTCTGGATGTCAAGCGTGTGCTTATCACATCAATACTCCGAGCTGTCCAGGGAGGAATCGATACCGACTTTGGTCATACCTCCAAATCAGATCCTGGCCGCCATTCGCACCAGCCTGACCTCTCCCCTTGGGGAGCAGATTTTGGCGGCTAAATCTGGTGCTCCTTCTGGGAGACCTAACAGCAGATGTTTCGTGCCTGAGGAGTTGCGCACCCAGTTGTTGCGAACCTACCATAACTCCAAGACTGCGGGGCATCCTGGAAAGAATCAGCTGTCCTGGGCTGTTTCACGTTTGTTCTGGTAGCCTTCTCTACGTTCTGACATATGTAGCGGCATGCTCTGTTTGTGCCCAGAATAAGTCCCCTCGGCACCTTCCGTTGGGCCTTCTACAACCCATTACCACTGGGGAGCGCATGGTCACACCTTGGGATGGACTTCATTGTGGACCTTCCTGCGTCCCGAGGCCATACGGTCATTAACATGATTGTGGATCGGTTTTCCAAAATGTGCCACTGTGTTCCACTCAAGAAATTACCTTCCGCACAAGAGTTGGCCACGGTTTTCGCCAGGGAGGTCTTTCGGTTGCACGGTTTGCCCAAAGATAGTGTCGGATCGGGGAAGTCAGTTTGTGTCCAGGTTCTGGCGCACCTTTTGCTCCCAGTTGGGGATTCGACTCTACTTCTCCTCGGCCTACCACCCTCAGTCCAATGGGGCCGCAGAACGATCCAATCAGGCCCTGGAGCAATTTCTTCGTTGCTATGTCTTCGATCATCAGGACAATTGGGTTGACCTTCTGCCATGGGCTGAGTTTGCCAGGAACACGGCTGTTAACTCTTCCTCTGGGACGTCTCCCTTCATGGCCAATTATGGGTTCCAACCTGCCGTGTTACCGGAGTCATTCTCTCCCCAAGATATTCCGGCTGTGGAGGATCACCTTTACGCTCTACGTGCTTCTTGGGTACAGATCCAGAGGTCCCTCGAGGTCTCTGCGCAGCGCCAGAAACTCCAGGCTGATCGCAGACGGTTGCCTGCTCCTTCCTACCAGGTCGGAGACCGTGTATGGTTGTCCACTCGCAACCTCAACCTTCGTGTGCCCACTCCTAAGCTGGCTCCTCGCTTTGTCGGTCCCTTCCGAGTGCTCCGCAGGGTAAACCCGGTTGCCTATGCCCTTGCGCTCTCACCTGGCATGCGGGTCTCCAATGTGTTTCACGTTTCCCTGTTGAAACCACTGGTGTGCAATCGCTTCACCTACTCGGTCTCGTCCGGTCCAGGTGGGCGATCATGAAGAATATGAGGTGAGCGATATCCTGGACTCACGCTTGATCCGCAGGCGGTTGCAGTTTTTGGTCCACTGGCATGGTTATGGTCCAGAGGAGCGTTCCTGGGTTCCCTCCGCAGATGTCCATGCTCCTGTCTTGCTCCAAGCCTCCCACGTGCGCTTCCCCCAGAAACCGTTTTTTGCGCCGCGGAGGAGGGGCCCTTGAGGGGGAGGTACTGTCATGGTCTTACCTCCTTGCAGGCTTCTTATCACTCATGTGCTGGCAGCCATCTTGCTTCTTGGGGTTTTTATAACTTACCACGCCCTACGGCTCCTCCTTCCCACTGGGAGGTGCTGGATGCTCAGCATATATATATGAGGGCAGCTGCTGCATGTCCTTGGGCCGCTCGTCTACACTCTCCTGTGATTGTGCTGCTTGCTCTTAGTTACCGACCCGGCTTCCACGGACGATCCTTCTGGCTCCTGATCCCCGGCTTTGTTTCACCACCTCTCTCTGACCACGGACTCCGGCTGGCTGACTCCCATTTCCTGGCTATCGACCCTGGCTCCGGTGGAAGACTCTGCTGACTGTTTGATCATCCGTTTGGACTTTAACCTTGCTGTTTGGTTTTTAATAAAGCCTTCCTATTTCATTTATTCGTTGTTGTACGTCTGATTCATGCTTCCGTGACACTTGTCTCACGATTTTGTACTGCAAAATCGTATGACAAGTCATTCTCCATGATTTTCATACTGGCACGACTTTAAGTAGTGCCGACTTCAAAGTAGTCCCTGCACTACTTTGAACCAACTTCCATGCAAGTTAATGTCCATAGACCTCAAAGTTAAACCCTCAAGTAGCATGCAAATCGTACCTGAATAATATAGACACGATTTCAGTACAACTTTGTAAGCACAAGCAGCTTTTTAACCCTTGTCCCACCCAATCCTTTCAGCATAGAAGCCCCTCTCAAGCACATTTTTCCACCACACATTCACTTCCTGATTATTCCCTCAGGAACAATGTGCTCCAAACAGGTAAAAAAAAAAAAAAATAAAAAAAAAAAAAAAAAAGACGTCCTCGATAATGAGCAAATCATTCGATTTATCCGTGAGTGCCCAGCTATTTATGATTTGTGTGACCCAAACTACAAAGACAATATCCCACTGACCACCAATGAAGGGGACATTCTTCCCACTGACCACCAATGTAAGGAGCATTCTTCTCACTGACCACCAATGTAAGGGACATTCTTCCCACTGATCACCAATGAAAAGGACATTCTTCCCACTGACCACCAATGAAGGGAACATTTTTCCCACTGACCACCAATGTAAGAAGCATTCTTCTCACTGACCACCAATGTAAGGAGCATTCTTCCTACTGACCACCAATGTAAGGGACATCCTTCCCACTGACCACCAATGTAAGGAGCATTCTTCCCACTGACCACCAATTCTCACTGATCACCAATGTAAGGGACATTCTTCCCACTGATCACCAATGTAAGGAGCATTCTTCCCACTGACCACCAATGTAAGGAGCATTCTTCCCACTGACCACCAATGTAAGGAGCATTCTTCTCATTCTTCATTATAGAGGACCCAAAATTGACCCCTATCTTCACGATTGGCAATGATGGGATGTACCCAATATCAACGTTGTGAAGCATATGCTTCAGTGTAATTCTCCCTGCTTGTTTAATGCTGTGTGTGTGTGAAGGAGACCTGCGTTTACTGTTTACTGTGATTAGAAGGGGCTCATGTTAATTATTCTGATTGCTTCATTGTGGTAATTATCCCTTCTATATGCGGGGCCAGGCTGTCTAGATAATGTATTCTGTACAACTAGTAATTAAATTCACTGATGTCATTATCTAAAGAAATGTTTTCAGGGTCGACTCCGAAGTGTCTGCCTATAATCTGTATGAGAGCCCCCACTGTGTGTGAGAAGGGGGTGGAGATTTCATTGTTCCTTGATTGAGGATTTAGCTTGTAAACTGCATATATACCAGCAGCAAGCTGCCATTAAAGTGTCTTGTTCCAGCAGTAAGCTCTGACTCATGTGTGGCTTATTGGGGCGATTCCAGGAATATTCCTCCTCGTGGAATATTGGGTGATGTTCTTATGGAAGAAGGGAATGTTTGACGGGGATATCATTCTAATACCGTCACAAACGTCTTCTCCGCCTCCGCTTCTCCTCCTCTTATTCCCTGTGCACTGCTACTGCTGCAGCAGCAATGACAACTGCGGTGGCAGGAAAAGGAATTGCCTCACACCATGTATGTTTTTATTGGTTAATGCCAAAGTTGTGGCAAAGTCGAAGTTGTACTGATCCCAAATCGCGGCAAAATCGCACGACTTTGAAGTCGTATAAATGTGAAAGGGGCCTAAGTAATAAAAAAAAATATTTTTGGGGAAAAAAGTGTCAAACTAAAATAAAGTAAAATGAACAATACATTTTTATTTATTTTTTAAAGCGCCCTTGTCCCCATGTGCTCGCATGCAGAAGCGAAACGCATACGTAATTCCCGCCGACATATGAAAACGGTGTTCAAGCTACACATGTGAGGTATCCCTGCGAACGTTAGAGCGAGAGCAATAATTTTGGCCCTAGACCTCCTCTGTAACTCAAAACATGTAACCACTAAAAAAAATTAAAGCGTCGCATATGGGGATTTATAAGTAGCAAAGCTTGGCGCCATTCCACGAGCGTGTGCAATTTTGAAGGGTGACATGTTAGGTATCTATTTACTCGGCATAACTTCATCTTTCATATTATGCAAAAACATTGGGCTAACTTTACGGTTTTGTTTTTTTTTAAGCAAAAAAATGTTTTTTTTTAAAAAACGCGTTAAAAAAATGCTGCGCAAATACAGTGCGAGATAAAAAGTAATGACCGCTATTGTATTCTCTAGGGTCTTTGCTAAAAAAGCATATATAATGTTTTGGGGTTCTATGTAATTTTCTAGCAAATAAATGATGATTTTTACATGTAGGAGAGAAATGTCAGAATTGGTTTGGGTGCTCCAGAACGCCTGAAGGTGCTCCCTGCCTCTGTATGTGGCCACGCTGTGTAAAAGTCTCACACATGTGGTATCGCCATACTCGGGAGTGATAGCAGAATGTGTTTTGGGGTGTAATTTGTGGTATGCATATGTTGTGTGTGAGAAATAAACCTGCTAATATGAACATTTTGTGGAAAAAAAAAAAAAAAAAAAGAAGAAACTTTTTTTTTGATTTTGCAAAGAATTGTGGGAAAAAAATTACAACTTCAAAAAACTCACCATGCCTTTTTCTAAATACCTTGGAATGTCTTCTTTCCAAAAAGGGATAATTTGGGGGGTATTTGTACTTTTCTGGCATGTTAGGGTCTCAACAAATGAGATGCCGTCAGTACTTCAGGTGTGATCAATTTTCAGATATTGGCACCATAGCTTGTGGACTCTAACTTTCACAAAGACCAAATAATATACACCAATTTGTACTTATTTTTTACCAAAGATATGTAGCAGTATAAATTTTGGCCAAAATTTATGAAAACAAATATAAAAAATTTCTAAATGTTATAACAGAAACGAGAAACATTCTTTTTTTTTTTTTACAGAATTTTCAGTCTTTTATAGCGCAAAAAATAAAAAAACCCAATGGTGTTTTAATACCACCAAAAGAAAGCTCTATTTGTGTTAAAAAAAAAAGGACAAAAATGTCATATGGGTATAGTGTTTGACTGAGTAATTGTCATTCAAATTGTGAGAGCATCGAAAGCTGAAAATGTATCTGGTTAGGAAGGGGGTTTAAGTGCCCAGTGGTTAAAATGCAAGTTCGCATTTGCTATTTATATGCTGGGACATTTGCTGCAATAAACTTGCCGCGCTTTGCTTCTCCCAAACTTCTTTGGTATATTCAATTAAGGAGATATATCCTGAGCTGAGATCCATCTTCTTCCTGTGTATCAGTGACACCCAGGGAATCTGATTGTTACAAGGCTTGTTTAATTTAGATATCTAGTGAGTTTGCATTTCTCACACGAGTGATGGTGCACAGTTAGAACTAATATTTGCCAGTGCACATATCTTCTTCTACCACAGTTATTGGATTTTTCATGAGGACATTTTTTACACTTTTTACTGTGGAATATTAATTTTTAGACCGAATGAATATACTGTATATTGATTTTTACTGATCTATGCGATTTGAATTTGCGCCAGACTTGTATTCCCATAACTATAATGTAAATTAAACAGTGTGTGTTTAGTATGACTTTAAGTTCCCTGTAAAATAGAATTATTTCCAGATGTTTCTTTTTTTTTTATTCAGTGCAGGGACAAACCAGCCCCCACGGGCTTCAACATTACAACATAATGAAGGCAGAATCAAAAATACATAAAATACAAGAAATGGTAACGTACAAACAGGAAGGCAGGTGATAAAACATATATGTTGTCATAGTATGTCTCTCCGTGCCCGGAGTCAAATACCTAGTTTACCTAGGTCCCATATGGGCCCACGGATGGTGTATGTGGGGGAGCGTATGTTTTACCTCATCAGAGCACCCTCCGCCTCATCTCTTTTCTAGATATACATCAGGGTCCGCAGGCACCAATCACCCCCGCTTTTTCCATTTTCAATATATTAGAGAAGTTAGCATAAGAAGGGAAAGGATAAAGAGAGTGAACAGAATATAAAGGGGGGCAGGAACCGCTCCTGACCCGAAAGGGGAAAAGAAGAAGTAGAGGGGGTAGGGAGTGGGTGTTGTGGATGCGAGCATGGTATCCCTGTATGGGGCTCAGACTGTTTTCATGTGTCTGTCCTGTCCCGAGCCGAGTTTTGATTATCTCCTCTAAGGTTCAGGCCCTCTTCAGAGTATCTAAACATGTTCCAGGGTCGCCAGATCCTCCATGTGGCCAACCTCGTCTACCTTCCTAAGCCATTGCGCTACCGTTGGAGGCTGCTGAGATTTCCAACAAAGTGGGACGCAGGCCTTGGCCGCGTCCAGTAGGTGACGGACCACCAAGCTCTTATATGCCTTTGCCGGGACAACCGTTGCGTGGAGCAGAAAAAACGTTGGGTCCTCTCCTAGTGTGCGGTCTGTAAACTTCTGGGTTATACTGCAGACCTCTCTCCAGAAGCCCTGTATACGGGTGCAAGACCAAAATATATGTAGGAGCGTTCCCCTCTCTTCCTGGCAACGCCAGCAGGGGTCAGAGGACTCCGGAAAAAGCCTATGTAGCAGCTCGGGTGTTCTGTACCACCTGGTAAGTACCTTGTAGTTCATCTCCTGTACTCTTAAGCTCAGCGAGGACTTGTGTGTAAAGGTGAGTATGTTTTGTACCATACTGCTGCTAAATGTACAGCCAAGGTCCCTTCCCCATTTAGCTAGACAGGGGATCGTATCGTCCAGTTGGGGTGTAATCAGTATATTGTATGTCAGGGACAGCGCCTGAGGGAGCGTCCCCGTGTCCGTGCAGAGTTCTTCAAATGTCGTGGGGGGGGGCGTGATGTCCGGCAGTGGTAGACTACTCAGGAAATGGCTGAGCTGCAACGCTCTCATAGTCCAGGCCAAAGGGGCCAGCGGGGTCCATAAGTTCCATCGTCCCCCTCCACTTGCCCCCTTTGCTAAAGTGGGAAGCTTGGTACATCCCTGCATCCCTCAGTTCCAAAAACCTCCTGTCTCGCAACCCCGGGGGGGAAGGCCTATCACCGGTCTCAGGGGTGAGTTGTATGTCGAGAGGTGAGACTCTGCCAGGAGCCCGGTGCAAATTCTAATGGTCCTGCCCAACAGGGGGTGTAGCTTGAGCTCCGGGGGAAAGGCAGAATGGCACCATGTGGCTCTGTGGAGCGGAACCGGGCTCTGGGCCTGTTCGATGCGAGTCCAAAGCTTGGTGTCGGAATGCCGGCACCAATCCAAGAATCTGGTAAGGTGAGCAGAGTGGTAATACATACGGATCTTCCGGCATGGCAATACCGCCGTAGAGTTTCTGATGTGTAAGTACGTTTCGCTTCAGTCGCGGGGTCTTCCCTGCCCAGAGAAACCGGGTCAGGGCGGAGTGTGTCTGCTTAAAAAAACTACTGGGGATGGCTATTGGTAGGGCTTGCATCAAGTACAGGAATTTGGGGAGGATCGACTTTAATATATCCCAGCCACGAATGGAGGCCGGAAGTCCACTGAAAGATCTGGGGGAGGAATGCAGGTATCAAAGTGCCCAGATACTTCAGGGCCGTGTCTGTCCACTTTAAATGGAAGTTACGTTTGAGTCTCCCCAGTTGGGCAGGAGGAATCCTCACCCCCATGGCCTCCGACTTGGTGAAATTTAATTTTTAAATTAGTTGGCCGTAGACGTCAATTCTGTCATGAGGCTCTGCAACGATGTAGGTGGTTGTGTAAGCGTGAACATAAGGTCATCCGCGTACGCGGAGACCCTATGCTGTACACCCCCCACAGATATTCCAGAAATCTCTTGGTTCGAACGCACGTGACACAGGAACGGTTCTAGAGTCAAAGCGAAGAGCAAAGGGGAAAGTGGGCAGCCCTGCCTAGTCCTGTTAGAAATCGGGAAAGGCTCGGACAGAACCCCGTTTGCCCTCACCCTGGCCGTCGGGCCCGAGTAGGCCGCCGTCACCCAGTGCCGCATCTGGGACCCAAGACCTATATGCCTTAGCGTTGCAAATAGGAACCTCCAGCTCACTCGGTCAAACGCCTTTTCAGCGTCTGTCCCGAGGAGGACACACGGCGTCTCCCCTCTGCTGGCGGCGTGTAACAGGTTAAGGACCTTGGTGGTATTGTCCCTGGCTGGGACGAACCCCACTTGGTCCAAGTGGACCAGCTCGGGCAGATGTTGCCGCAGTCTGGAGGCCAGGACCTTAGTGAAAAGTTTGAGATCCGTATTAAGGAGGGAGATGGGGCGGTAACTCCCGCACTGGGATGGGTCCTTACCGTCCTTGGGGATGACAGTGATTTGGGCCTGTAGGGAGGAAGTATGGAAAGATTGACCTGTCCCCAGAGCATTGTACAGTTTCACCATGTGTGGGCCTAAGGAGGGGAGGAGGGTCCTGTAGTAGTGGGTAGTCAAACCGTCAGGTCCAGGGGCCTTACCCAACTTCGTCTCCTTAAGCGCGAGCTGCAGTTCAGTCAGGGTGATAGGTTTGTCGAGTATTTTTCAGGTGTCTTCAGACAGGACTGGCAAATTAGACTGCGTAAGGTATTCCGACGTGGGATCCCCCTCCGGCACCGAGGCATGAAGATTGTACAAAGAGTCATAGAAAGTTCTAAATTCGCGAGCTATTTGCCCAGGCAATGAAGCCTTCTGCGCTGTCCGGCAAACCACATGGGGGACGAATGACGCTTGGCGTTGGGCCTGTAGTGACTGAGCTAGAAGACTGCCGCATTTGTTCCCAAACTCATATCCCTTTCTCCTACAAACCTGCATGGCCGCCTTGGCCTTAAACTGCAGTATGTCTGTGATCTGTGATCTAGTCGCGTCAAGCTCATTCCCCACCTGTCAGGTCGGGGCTGTTTTGTGTAGTGTCTCTAGGGTCTGTAATTTGGCCAGCAATGTGTCTAGCTGTGTGGCCCGCTCTCGTTTCAGCCTAGCTCCATGCTTAATAAGCACCCCCCTAATCACGGCCTTGTGAGCCTCCCACACCAGACCAGGGTCGCTCCCCTCCGTCGCATTGGTCAAAAAGTAATGGCTGATCTCAGTGAGCACTTCAGCCATAACCTCGGGGTTCTGTAGTAGGCTGTCATTAAGCCTCCAGACCGGTCGCCGTGACGCCTGGGCGTCAGGGTATATGTCATCATAACCCGGGCGTGATCCGACCACGTTATCTCCTTGTCCCACACAGTTGACTGTGTGGGACAAGGAGATAATCAATCCGCGAGTATGTCTGGTGCGGTTTAGAGAAAAAAAGAATAGTCTCTTTCTCCTGGGTGGAAAAGGCGCCATGCGTCGATCAATTGCGCTGAGTGCAGGGCCGCTCCAATACGTTTACGCGCATCGCGAGTGACCGCAGAAGTACCCGATGAGGTGTCTTCCGCAGGCGACAGGGGCACGTTTAAGTCACCCACCACCACCAGCTGTCCCTCCGTGTACTGCATAAGCCTCTTTATTTGTCTCACAATGAACACGTCCTGGCGTGCGTTGGGGGTGTATAGGTTGGCCAATGTCACCTTTTTATCGCCTATGAGGCCTTTCAAGAATCTGTGAGTCTATCAGTGTCCATGGGACTCTTGCGGAGATGAGGATAGTGACGCCTCTCGACTTGGCTTCCGTGTAAGCTGAGTGGTACGCTAGGGGGAAGAATCTGTTTTTGAGTAGGGGCAGCTTGAGATCTCTAAAATGGGTCTCCTGTAACATGACTATGTCAGCCCTCGAGCGACGTGCGTCCTGTAGCAGGATTTTCCGTTTCTCGGGCGTGTTTAGGCCCTTCGCATTAAGCGAAAGGATAATGAGTTGGTCCATGTTCGCAATCCCACCGGCACAGGGGAGTAGAGAGGGGGGGCTAGGGGGGGTAAGGGAAACTAGAGGGTAGAGTAGGGAAGAAAAGCAGAAAGAACTGCCACTAGGGCGTGTGCAGCCAAAAGTAAGGGGGAACTAAATGAGCCTAAACGGCTGTGGTACTCACCGGGAGCACTAAACAAACGCCTGGGGTATAGAGCACCGTCCTAGTTGGGGTAGTGGATTGAACAGAGCCAAGGAGCGAGCTCCCGGTCCTCACCCACCCACACCCGGCATGCCTGTATGGCTAACCAATGTAAACCGGCAAAATAAAGTGATAACCAAGTCCTGCAGGACATCTCAGTGGTCAGTTTAGTAATAGAACAATGAGCCAAGTAGCTAATAGTGTTTTAAACTCCACTTGTTAGTATGTAATCAAAGTTTAACAACACAAAATAAACATATAAGAAAGCAGACAAAGAGGAACACATGGATAACAGTGCAAATCAAATCAAGTGCAGTAGTCATGAAGGGTACATCTAAAAAAAAAAACCTTCTCTGTCTCCAGTGGCAGGAACCATCCCACCGCCCCTCTATCCCAACACAACATGGCCCCCCCTCATGGCAGGGACCAGTGGGGGGGGGGCATCTCCCACCCAGGGAAGCAATCCACTCCGGGGACCCCGGGAAGATCTCCAGACAACTGAGGTGCCATATAAAAAAGGGGGGGGGGGGGTCCAGAACAGTCCACATTGGGGGTCAAACCACCCATGACCCTTTATGTATATACAGTCCCCCTCCCCCCAAGACACCACGGTCCCACCACCGCCACCCCCTTGATCCCCCAAAAATGGTCTTCTAGAGCCAAGGGTTGCATTCCTCAACCCCCTAATGGTCTTCGGGCATTTAGTCTGGGCAATTCGCCACCGGCTTTCGGTGGGGCGGGGGCCCCAAGTCTGATGCCTGGGTGACCTGATCCAATCTCCTGGGGCCAGGCCAAGGCCTCTCCGTCACTCCGGGGCGTCAAGGGATGAGGGGGGGGGCAGCGGGGGCAAGGGCAGTGGGGGCAACAATAGCTGGGTAACCTCTGAGGTAGGCCAAGTCTTCAGCCCAAAGTACATGTTCCCCAGGGAAGCCGGGGCCCCCAGGTGAGGGATAAACTAGAACGGGGCAGGCAGGCGCGTGGTCAGGGGGGGGGAAATCAGAGAAGGGGGGCCACCGGCCTACTTACTCCACATGAAGCCGATCGGTTCCTCTGTCTCCCTCTCTGCTGGTGCTGTTGACCGGGGCCGCGCTGCGCCGACAGACCCGGACCTTCCCGTGAAGCGCGGCAGCAGTTGGAGCCAGTCGGGGACCGGGATGGGCTCGGTCTCCATGAAGTCGAACAGTGTTGATTGTAGGGCAAAGGAGCCGGCGTCACCGCGGAAGGAGACCGACAGAGGGTATCCCCAGCGGTAGGTCAGATTCCTCTGTCTGGCTAAGTCCAGGATGGGGCGGAGGAGTGCTCTTCTGCGCAGTGTCGCCCTTGACAGACCTGGGAGTATCTTAACCTGTGCTTCCCTCATCACCGTGCCGTGATCCCAGGCGCGGCGCAGGATGGCCTCCTGAGTATATCGGTGGAGCCGGCACACAACATCCCGCGGCCTCAGTGGGTCAGCCGGCCTAGGACCGGGGGCCCTGTGCGCTCTGTCCGCCTCCGGTTCACCCAGGACCTCCCGGAACATGTCCTCTGCCAGCACACACTCCGGTAGCCCCCTCAGCCGCAGGTTATTGCGGCGGCTCCGGTCTTCTAGGTCCTCCATGTGGAGCTGGAGGGCGATGGCCGCCACGCGGGCCTCCAGGGACGTCACCAAGGTCTCTCCGGCCGAGACCCTTTCCGTTAATGTAGAGACCGCTCCCTGGACCTCCTGGATATCCCCCCGATGCGTCTCCTCCAACCGGAGGATGAGGGCCTCAATATACGTGCGCGTCGGGAGAGCCTGCAGAAAGGCACGGATGTCCCGGTCCAGTAAAGGAGCATCTGGGTGAGCGTCCCTCTCCATGTCTGTATGATTGGGGACCTGGGCTAAGGTAAGGAGCTCCTGTTGGGATGGTAAAGCGTCGCCCGGGTCAGTGCTGCAGGTGGGGGACTGTGTCATCGCTGTGGGCCACATGTTAGGCCTCTGGGCGCCGTCGCCCAGGCTCCTGGGGACTTCTCTTTGAATAGCCCGTAGAAGCGTGGATTCTCTCCCGATGCCTTCCCCGCTGGGGTCCCTCGTGCCACTGCTCGCGTTCTGTGTCTCTTAGCTGAGTTCATGCCGGTATTTCTTCGTTTTTGCCGGTAATAGTGGGCTCAGGCCGGGAGCTCACAAAATGTGCTGCCTCACTCGGCCATGTCCAGGCCACGCCCCCTCCAGATGTTTCTTTGACCATCTCTTCAGACCAGATCAACAGCCAGAGAACCCTGTGCATAAGAGCCAGGTGCCAATTCTGGCACAAGGCTACTGGGCGGAGCTCCAACTTTTGCAGAACTGAGGGATCTCTCAGGGTTGATCGCTATGCACTTGGTCCACATTGTTGGTTGTATGGCTAGGCTCAAGAGAGCCTAGCTTTTTATGGAGGACCTCTAACCTCTTGTCCACTGAGTCTTTGAGGCCTCTGATGTCCACAACCAGAACCTTCAGGGATTTGTTCATGTAATAAATAGCCAAATCCAGCACTGGAACTTTCCACTTTGTGTGGTAAGTGGTCAACAAATTACTGCCAATAAAACCTCGAGGGGAGTACACACTTACTTTTCTAGTGGGTGAACCAGTAAGGACCTAGTAGGTCTTTCTTGGATTTGGGAAGAGATCCCATACTAATCGTGGGGATGGACTCCAAGTTCAAACAGGAATATGCCTTGTCCACCAGAACCTTAAAAGTTTCTTCCATTTTGGGAAAGATTAAGGGCAGCCACCTATCTTCCCAGAAGGAGTTCTCACACTTTAAGGATTCACTCTCCACTTTTTCCATATTCATCCCACTCTTAACCATGTTGGGACTGTTTCTTCCTGATGAAGGTAAAGTCAGAAGACTCAGCAGATAATATCAACTGGAAGACAATATCTACCATAGAGGCTGAAAATTCCTCTCTAGTTAAAAAGAATGAATGTGGGTACCCAGTGGTGTCGGCAAGGGGGCTGGTCCCCCAAAAAGCCCTGGGTCTTGGGCATTCATAATTGCATTGTTAACCCTGAGCAGCCATATACAAAGAGAAAAAGAGTCAGACTGTCACATGACTCAGCGTTGCCAGCTTGTCCAATGCCTGCTATTTTGACAGAACACCTAAACCGTGGCATGTTTGACGTCCATCATAGGCACCACGAAGATCCCCACTCGCTCTGCACAAAATAAAAAAAACACCACCTGCATGACAAAGGAATATTGAGCCAGTATGCATAGCATACTAGATCATTATGTAATACTCACCTCAGATCGAAGCCCCCGCAACCGTCCTCGTACACCGCTCGGGTGGCCGACATCTCTCCTGGGGATTACTTCTGGGTATTGCGGCTCCGGCACTGTGATTGGCCGGAGCCGCGATTACGTCACTCCCACGCATGCCCTTGGGAGCCACCAGTCACGGCACAACCTCCTTTAGAAACGGCACAATCACCGTTTCTAAATGCACCTGCGCCGTTGTCTATGGCGCATGCGCTGTAGACATCGGCGCCCGTCATTGTAAATATCTCCTAAACCGTGCTCAGTGACTCCACACCCAAAGGAATTGTGCTTACCAATAAGATATGCCTTGCATTCACATGCTTGGCAATAAAGCTGAATAAATCTCCAAACAAAATAATCAATTTCACCAGTGTTTCAATCAGTCAGAAGTTGCTCCACATGTAAAAGTAAAAATGGCTCCAATAGTGAAGTATATCAAAACTAATTTATTAAAAGCAGCACAAGAAACCTTCACACGTTGCACTCACATTTAGCAAAACAAATAGAGGCACTTCAACAATGAACTCCAAACAGTGGACTCCAAACCAAAGACAATTTCGCAATAAGCTTGTTGTGTTATGGTCTCAGCGGACCCAAGGTAAAACGTCAGTCTCACCACCTGCTCCGTTCGTTCCCCTCTTCACTTCAAAGCACTGCACACCCCGGTGGTCGGTATATCGAACGTTTTCCTGGAACACGAGTAAGTATGCCGTGTATCCCCCTCCTAGACCAGTTTCGTCGCTCAGGACTTCAATAGGATTGGTTACACGGTCTCATAACCTCCCCTTTATACACCGTCCGTTCGTTAACCCGGACATAGGTTACGCAACGTCTGCACGTACTCCGCGTTCCCACGACAAACTACATGTGCTAGACAGACGTATATCACATTACGTCTGCACATATTTCGTGTCCCCACGACCATAATACATCAAGCTCTAACACATATAAAACAGTCGTAGAGAAATCAAAACATTTAAAGTGTACTGTACTTGTACATACTTTGAGTCATTGCGAACTGTCATATATATCAAATATAAGTGCACAATTAATCACAATAATAAATAAAATTACATCACCTAAAAGCATATTAAAAATTTAAATACTACAATAATATAATGATAAAATGGGGGATGTAATGGCGCTTGCAGCAAAAATCGCTAAATATTGTAAATACTATAAATATAATAAAATATGCAAAATAGACTCCGCCTCCTGGCAATGATAAAAAAGTGTATCACTCTAAACCGAAATACCATCCAACAAAAATATCCATAATGTGGGAGATATTGAGAGTGAAAAAATAATGAAATTAGTGTGACCAACGTGCCAATGACAGCACAATGGTCTTAATAGGTAGCAAACTTCAAAACCTGTGCATATAACATTTCCTTCAAAAAATATTAAATGTGCTAGTCCATAAAGTGCTTCATCCACAAATAATGCAATGTGCAAATATGCAAAATAAATAAATATCCAGTGACTGAATGTCCACAAAAATATATATATATATTAAATAGAATGTGAATAATTCCGATTATAAAAAAACAATCCAAAAAGTGCAAAAGTGAAAATAAATCCAAATATAGTCCACACAGGGATCCCTAGAGATAAGTGTCAGAGGGTCCCAGTAAAACTTTAAAATTTAAACATCCATGTCCAGTGCACAAAACGTGCAAGAATGAGAAAAACTAGATTTCAGTGGCTAGTTTAAATAATAAATTTCTAAAGTGCATCTGTGCTCTGGTTGCTGTAACATGCAGAGTAATGTGATTGCAATCAGCCCGATTCTCCACGGTGACCAGGGATGTAAGTGCTAGCCCCTTACCTCAGGGAGGCTAATACATAGCCTAAATGAATAGTTCCCAATAATATCTCCCACAATCAGCCGATCGATCCGCTCCAATGAATTCACAGGCTCAGCGCGATGATTCTCAAAATAAAGCACAGGAATGCCTCCATAGTGTACGATTATTGACAATATTTAATGAAAAAAAGTAAACACTTACAAGCAGTGCTGTAAGAACAGCATGTAAAGTGGCGTGTGCTTAAAATATATATAAAATTACAAAGACATAGTAGAATGCCCCCTCTGGTGGCTAAGGGAGGATATGCATATCCTCCCTCAGCCACCAGAGGGGGCATTCTACTATGTCTTTGTAATTTTATATATATTTTAAGTTTTAACAATGGATTTTTGTGTTTGCGAATGAGATCGTCCCAGCGGCATTGCAGTTATGCTATTATGATGTTTCGCGGGCCGTTTCCTCTCATCCGCTCACTAGCTAGTTACTATAAATGTCACCCACGTACCAGCCGCCTTCCATCCTATGATTAAGCAACGTCGGCTGTCGCGATACGCGTGAGGACATTGGAGGGCTGTTGGTGACGTCACCCGCTTGCGGCCGCAGAGCGGGGACACAGGATTACGCACACGCCACTTTACATGCTGTTCTTACAGCACTGCTTGTAAGTGTTTACTTTTTTTCATTAAATATTGTCAATAATCGTACACTATGGAGGCATTCCTGTGCTTTATTTTGAGAATCATCGCGCTGAGCCTGTGAATTCATTGGAGCGGATCGATCGGCTGATTGTGGGAGATATTATTGGGAACTATTCATTTAGGCTATGTATTAGCCTCCCTGAGGTAAGGGGCTAGCACTTACATCCCTGGTCACCGTGGAGAATCGGGCTGATTGCAATCACATTACTCTGCATGTTACAGCAACCAGAGCACAGATGCACTTTAGAAATGTATTATTTAAACTAGCCACTGGAATCTAGTTTTTCTCATTCTTGCACGTTTTGTGCACTGGACATGGATGTTTAATTTTAAAGTTTTACTGGGACCCTCTGACACTTATCTCTAGGGATCCCTGTGTGGACTATATTTGGATTTATTTACACTTTTGCACTTTTTGGATTGTTTTTTTATAATCGGAATTATTCACATTCTATTTAATATATATATATTTTTGTGGACATTCAGTCACTGGATATTTATTTATTTATTTTGCATATTTGCACATTGCATTATTTGTGGATGAAGCACTTTATGGACTAGCACATTTAATATTTTTTGAAGGAAATGTTATATGCACAGGTTTTGAAGTTTGCTACCTATTAAGACCATTGTGCTGTCATTGGCACGTTGGTCACACTAATTTCATTATTTTTTCACTCTCAATATCTCCCACATTATGGATATTTTTGTTGGATGGTATTTCGGTTTAGAGTGATACACTTTTTTATCATTGCCAGGAGGCGGAGTCTATTTTGCATATTTTATTATATTTATAGTATTTACAATATTTAGCGATTTTTTGCTGCAAGCGCCATTACATCCCCCATTTTATCATTTGTTATCAGTGTGTGAGCACTATTAGTAGTGGCTGCTGCTTATTTATTTGTTTTGTTCTTATCCTACCTTGGTTAGGTTGGTTTTGCGCATTAGTTCCCCCCATATTTCATACAATAATATAATAATATTAAATATATTACTAAAAAGCACACCGTGCTCACATATGGGTTGAAAAAAGAGAGAAACAAAGTGTGTTCCTATTCATATGTCTTATGTACATATATGTACTATAAAGCCATGTCCCCAAACATATGCAGCCATGTCCCCCACATATTGCAGCCATGTCCCCCACATATCCAGCCATGTCCCCCCACATGCAGCCATGTCCCCCCACATCCAGCAATGTCCCCCGTATATCCAGCAATGTCCCCGTATATCCAGCCATGTCCCCCGTATAAACGAAAGCTGTCTGTAATATTCCCCGCGCCACGGTGATTAACGTGGCAGCGGCGTTGGTGGCGGCGGGGGGGGGGGGCCTGTTGAAGTATTCTATTTAAGTATCGGCGGTATTAGCGGGAGTACGAGTACTCCCGCTAATACTCCGTATCGGTCCCGATACCGATATCGGGACAACCCTAATATCCAGGTATGTGTCTCCTCAGACTGTTAGCGATGGTCTCGTTTGATCGCCAATATATGTATCAGACCCACCATACAGGAAAAGGACTTTTTCTCATCCACACCAGCTTTCAGCTATTCTCTTTGCTCCCAAAAGAAAAAAACCTCATATGGTGTAGTATGTATAAAAAGGCAGTTTTATTTATAAACATTAAAATGTGCACTCACATGTTAACGTGCCCAACCGGCACTAGTTTGTCCAGCGTTACTGCTCGATCTCTCCTCAGCGTGCGCTCCACACCTTGGCTGTGATGCGGTTCAGCGCGCGGAAGTGCCGTGAAAGAGGCGTGTGACGTATTTCTGTCTACGACGAGATTTTACCCATAAGCCTCTTCGCGTTTCGCATGTACGCATGCGTCATCAGGAAGCTATGGGCGTAACCTCCTTGTATCCATTTATAGTGGATTTTTGTTGATTGGTTACCCACCCCCGGAAATGTTTATTCCGCCCTTACCGGATGTTCCCGTCGCCATTTTTTTATTGGGATCCTCGTATTGATGCCAGGCAGTAACCTTGGACAAACTTTACAAATTTAAAATTTAATGAAGAAGAAGATAAATAAACCGTTGCGTTGACACCACCTGTCAAAATGGAACCCCATACCCCAAATTGGAAAGATGGCACCATGCAGATTAAATTATATATTAAAGGATTAGAATTGGGAGTTGCTAATGAAGCAGTTCAGGTCGAGTTCAATATTTAATCCTCTGGGGTCGAGGCTCCCCAGAAGAAATATTAACTTAGTTTCTCTCTGCGAGAGTTCTCTCACTCGATTCGAGCCTCTCCAAACTGGAAAAGTGCAGTCAATGCCACAACATTGAAGGGCAGAGGGATCCTGACTGTGCTTCTCCTTAAAATGGAACGAGACACTATGATGTATGAATCCTTTTTTGATATTGGCCAAATGCTCAGCTATACGTATTCTTAGGAGACACTTGGTACGACCTACATAGTACAGCCCACATGGGCACCATAAAAAGGTACACCACAAAAGATGAATTACAGGTAATACATTGTTTAATATCAAAGATACGGCCATCTTTACCTGTAAAATTCTTCTTACCCCTATTATTGACTTTCACGGTCCTGCAGCAGATACACCTGCGGCAGGAGTAAAAGCCTTTGAAATCCTTTCTCAGGTGGGTCTAGTATTTTCTGTACCACCCGATCCCCAAAATTCGGAGCTCTCCTATAGACGAACCTCGGTCTTTCTGGTAGAATTTCGCAAAAATGTCTATCCCTATACAAGATGTTCTAATGTTTACGAAAAATTCCTTCTACCGATAGCTAAAGTCTGATATAAAGCCCAATTGGTGTGAGTTATTAGTTATTGCATCCCTACCTCGGCAATAGTGTTATTAATAAATTCCTCTTTATATCCTTATTGTAGGAATTTATTCCCCAATATGTTGGCCTGCGTCACAAAGTCAGTGGATGTTGTACAGTCAGGCAAATTCTTAATATCTGGCCCTTAGCCCAGGTTCACACTGGGCTGCGGGAGTGAAGCCGTGCAAGTTCAGCTGAACTTGCACGATTTCACTCCCGCTGGCAGTCCCGATTTCGGCCGCAATTTCATAGACATTTGTGCAGGTTTCTGCACAGATGTCAATGTAAATCGCGGCCCGAAATCGCAAAAAGTAGTACAGGAACTACTTTTTAAAATCGGTAATTTTAAAATCTCAAATCGTACCAGTGTCAACCAGGCCTTAGGGATGTTTTTTATCCAGGCAAGATGATGCCCACTCCCTATAGCTAAATAACTATTTCTATCAGTGGGCTTGAAATAAGCTTTCATGCTGATCACACTCCCAGCCTTCACGATTGTCAAATCCAAGAAATTTACTTCCTGTTCACTGATCACATGATCCAGCACGATGTTGTTGGTGTTATGGTTTAAATGTTCCAAAAACACCTCCACTGATTCCCTTGACCCCCTCCCATACAAACAGGAGGTCATCAATGAATCTTCTATAGAGCTTCAGCTCCGGTCTGTATTCACTGAAAACATGTCTGTCCTCCCATTCTGCCATAAACAGGTTGGCGAGGCTAGGGGCAAACTCCACTCCCATAGCCATGCCAACCCGCTGGGAGAAAAACTGGTCATGGTACCAGAAATAGTTGTGGGCCATACAGAAGTCCAGTACCTTACCAAAAAAGCATTTCTGCACATGCGGTATATCTTCACGTCTGCTCAACGCCCAATTCAGTGCCAATAGGGCATCATGTTGTTGTATAATGGTATAAAGTGAACTTACATCCGCAGTTACACACTATTTAATTGAAAAACAAAAGTGCAGCACCAAACATGAAAATCTAACCATACATAGGTGGGGCTAGAAAAACATAAGTGTGATGTGTCACACTTCAAGATTAGGAGGATAAAACGCTGGTGCGATATATCCAAACACATGTGACAAAACAATATATGAATGATAAAGTTCAACGTGAATGGTGAGAATTCATAAAACACATTTGATTATGTGTATGGTGTCCATCTCAATAAATCCAGCCTGCAGAGCTTATATGGTAACTGATGTTGGTGAAATTTCCAATGCAACAGTAGCTACGATCCCATTAATAGATGTTTCAATCATCAAGGGGTAGAGAGATAAAATACCCTTACCAGAAGTGGTGGACCCAGCAACACCGTACGATGGTGGGTCAAACGTGCTTAATCAACCCAACGGGTGGGGGGCAACTTCTCTCGATGGCTCTGGACCGTAGCTCTCCACGCTGGTAGAAATCCAAATAAATTGGATCCTGGACATAGGAATGGTATCAACTGCTTCCTTGTAGGCACAGGATGGACTCACCATAAAAAAGAAAAAGAAAAAAACAAAAGAGGACGCCTCCTCATAGTGTAAAAAAAGCAAAATTTATTGTCCAAAAAAGGCAAAAAGCCACACATGAACACACACAGCAATATAACACTGCAAATGCGTAAAAACACAACAAGGAAAAAAAGCCAAAAATGGAATATAAAATTATAAAAATCCCTGTATTCAATAAAAAGCACAGTTAGGAATGGCTGGGGCCAATGTATGTGCCCGACCGGTTTCGTGTAATGACACTTCAACTGGGGCATACATCAGCCAGACATTCCTCTGTAAATAACATTATAAATCATCTGATTGGTAGCTTACGTGAGTCCAGCTGATCCAAATAATTGATTAAAGGAAGCTGAAGGAAAGCAAGTAATCCAGAAGGAAGTGAGTGCAATGGTGATGAAACCACCTGCACTCAATGATCCAAGGTGTACCAAAAAAACATGGATGTGCTAACTAGTGGGAGAAGAGAGGGGGATGGTGGGACAAGGGGGAGGGGGGGTGTCAATGAAGCACACCCTATGACTCCCACAAGTGACAACGCCAGCATCCAATCAGAATGTGGCCACGAATGACCCGAGTCATGTGACCACAACTGCAGCACATGACCGCGGGTCCCAGTGAAGCCAGCAGCCAATCAGAACGTGGCCATGAATGACGGAGCCAGCAGCCAGTCAGAACGCGGCCGCGGCTCCCTCATTTTAAACCTGCAGTCATGTTATTACTACATGTCTGTCAGGCGGCCATTCAGATCGGAGGAAATATAACTCCTGACCCCTAGTGGTCAAACCAGAGAGAACGAATTTCTCAATAACAGTCGGCCACCAGAACTCAGGACAGAAATGTATTAGATTAATTTTAAGGAAAATGTGTGACACATATAAATATAAACCGGACAAGTCTATACATTTTTGATTAGGATATATAAATGGCTTATCACAGATCGCATAGTAATACAATCATATGGCAAAGTCTATATATAGTGAAAAATGAATGAATATTATATGGAAATAATTAATTAAATAAATAGAAAAAGGAGAAACGAGTTTTATTAGGAGGCGGGTGAATAATCATATATCATTCCACCTATTAGATGTTATTCTAAAGGGAACATGAACTTCCCCCCAAAACCAAAATGAATGAATCAACTTTTAATTATATATCTTTGATAGAACGTGGATCTCACGGCCACTCCCAACAAATGTAATATACCATATGTGCCAAATATCATGGTACTAGACAGAACATATTAAAAAACAGGAAGGGCCAGAGCCCCCAAAAACAAAATTTTATAAATGGGAAATAAACAAAGGGTGGTGCCTCTCTATTTTCATTTCAAATGTTGACTGAGCATCAATTTTTAAGCCTGATTAATAAAGGCATTCATGTCCCAGTCCACATTAAGGCCATACGGTACGTAGCACTTGAGCCGGTATATCCAGGAGGTCTCAAGCCTGGACACACCCCTCAGGCTAGGTTCCCCTCTCCAATGGGGCATGAAACGGTCAATAATCGAGGGGGAACCTAGCCTGAGGGGTGTGTCCAGGCTTGAGACCTCCTGGATATACCGGCTCAAGTGCTACGTACCGTATGGCCTTAATGTGGACTGGGACATCAATGCCTTTATTAATCAGGCTTAAAAATTGATGCTCAGTCAACATTTGAAATTAAAATAGAGAGGCACCACCCCTCGTTTATTTCCCATTTATAAAATTTTGTTTTTTGGGGGCTCTGGCCCTTCCTGTTTTTTAATATGTTCTGTCTAGTA